>NC_057718.1:64766309-64793802 GCF_004010195.1 Chiloscyllium plagiosum
CTATCGGAAAGATGTTGTGAAACTTGAAAGGGTTCAGAAAAGATTTACAAGGATATTGCCAGGGTTGGAGGATCTGAGCTACAGGGAGAGGCTGAACAGGCTGGGGCTGTTTTCCCTGGAGCATCGGAGGCTGAGTGGTGACCTTATAGAGGTTTACAAAATTGTGAGGGGCATGGATAGGATAAATAATCAAAGTCTTTTCCCTGTGGTCGGGGAGTCCAGAACTAGAGGGCATTGGTTTAGGGTGAGAGGGGAACGATACAAAAGAGACATAAGGGGCAACTTTTTCACGCAGAGAGTGGTACGTGTATGGAATGAGCTGCCAGAGGATGTGGTGGAGGCTGGTACAATTGCAACATTGAAGAGGCATTTGGATGGGTATATGAATAGGAAGGGTTTGGAGGGATATGGGCCGGGTGCTGGCAGGTGGGACTAGATTGGATCGGGATATCTGGTCGGCATGGACAGGTTGGACCGAAAGATCTGTTTCCATGCTGTACATCCCTATGACTCTATGTCTCTGAGAATTGTCAAATTAACTGAATTCAGAACCCTGTGATAAAGATAGGTCATTGAAGGATGCAAGCAGAAATGATTAGATTAGATTACTTACAGAGAGGAAACAGGCCCTTTGGCCCAACAAGTCCACACCGACCCACCGAAGCAAAACCCACCCATACATTTACCTCCTTCACCTAACACTACAGGCAATTTAGTATGGCCAATTCACCTGACCTGCACATCTTTGGACTGTGGGAGGAAACCGGAGAACCTGGAGGAAACCCACGCAGACACGGGGAGAATGTGCAAACTCCACATAGTCAGTCGCCCTGAGGCAGGAATTGAACCTGGGTCTCTGGCGCTGTGAGGCAGCAG
Organism: Chiloscyllium plagiosum; assembly: GCF_004010195.1. Taxonomy (NCBI): domain Eukaryota; kingdom Metazoa; phylum Chordata; class Chondrichthyes; order Orectolobiformes; family Hemiscylliidae; genus Chiloscyllium; species Chiloscyllium plagiosum. The sequence continues at coordinate 64,767,186 of NC_057718.1, forward strand.
TGCTAACCACGGTGCCACTGTGCCGCCCACAAATAATAATATAATGAGAGGACTTAGTGATGATATCAACAAATGCAGATAGTTCTGGCAGCACGATTTAGCTGTAATGTCACTGAAGAATTAGGTAACAGTATTTTGGAGAATGTTTACCTCTGTTGACAATAGCACAATTTCAGTGGGGATCGGTTTGTACACTTCGTTCTGCCCATGCGCCAATGTGCATGCCAAAATCTCTGCGCCGTTCTGCACATGCGCCGGTGTTCTTGCTGTTCTGTTCATACTCCCATACAGCGTGATGCCTGTGCTGGTCTATGCGTGCGTCGAAGTCTATGTGCCGTTCTGCGCATGCGCGATGTGGGCTCCAGTCTTCATGCCGTTCTGCACATGTGCTGATGTCAGCTGCCAACACAGCCGTTTTCTGTGAGAGATAGACAATAGACAATTGGTGCAGGAGTAGGCCATTCGGCCCTTTGAGCCAGCACCACCATTCATTATGATCATGGCTGATCATCCACAATTAGTATTCTGTCACTGCCTTATCCCCATCACCCTTGATTCCACTATCCCTAGGAGCTCTATCCATCTCTTTCTTGAAAGTATTCAGAGACTTGGCTTCCACTGCCTTCTGGGGCAGAGCATTCCATACACCCACCACTCTCTGGGTGAAGAAGTTTCTCCTCAACTCTGTTCAAAATGGTCTACCCCTTATTTTTAAACCGTGTTCTCTGGTTCTGGCCTCACTCATCAGCGGAAAAATGCTTCCTGCCTCCAGAGTGTCCAATCCTTTAACAATCGTATACATCTCAATCAGATCCCCTCTCAATCTTCTAAACTCAAGTGTATACAAGTCCAGTCGCTGCAATCTTTCAACATATGATAGCCCCGCCATTCCGGGAATTGACCTCGTGAACCTACACTGAACCCCCTCAAGAATTCCTCAAATTTGGAGACCAAAACTGCACACAATCCTCCAGGTGTGGTCTCACCAGGGCTTTGTACAGCTCTAGAAGGACCTCTTTGCTCCTGTACTCAATTCCACTTGTTATGAAGGCCAGCATGCCATTAGCTTTCTTCACTGCCTGCTGTACCTGCTTGCTTGCTTTCATTGACTGATGTACAAGAACACCTAGATCTCGTTGTACATCCCATTTACCTAACTTGACTCCATTTAGATAGTAATCTGCCTTCCTGTTCTTGCCACCAAAGTGGATAACCACACATTTATCCACACTAAACTGCATCTGCCATGCATCCGCCCATTCACCTAGCCTGTCCAGCTCACAGGTACTGTATAGAGAACAACTTTCTTGCATTTTTTAAATGTTTGTGTTAAAGTTATTTTTGTTAATAAATATAATTTTAATCTTCATTCATACTATACTTTGCGTAACACTTTTGGTTGATTTTTGCATGACTGTAAGTGATTTTTTTTGCTGGTCTGTCCCATGCCCTGCTTTCCCCATAGACCTCATTATTTTATTAAGCGATTTTCTATTAAGCGAGGTTTTGATGGAACACAGCTATGGCATTATAGGAGAACTACCTGTCGCTATCAAAATTGCAAAAATGTTTTTTTTAAATTGAGAGACACAGCAGGCTGCTTTCTTTTATTTCAAACTTTGAAAGGTGGGGATATAAATAATTGATCAGCTTGATAGTTCAACAAACTTTATGACTAATCTTCTACGACCATCATGCCCATTCTTGATCTTTGTAAGTCACAAATTGTGGAAACTGGACTTCACCCCAGCAAGAATGGAATCTATTTACCTCAGTGCTGAGTACAAATGGGGCCTACTCATTTCAGATTTCTCAATGTGTGAGTCACAACCTGTCCACTTTCCCCTAACAGCAGAAAGAGGACATGTTGAAAATAAGGACAGGGCTTTCTGATCTGGAGTCCGGCATCATTTTGGATTAGGCGTGGGTATCCTTGAATCCATAAAAATCCAGGCCCAGAGAACTGAAGTCATTGCTCTTGCTGAGGCCTGTTATAGTTGACATACATCATGCTGCATGGTAATCATATTACTGTATCTCAAAAATTCAATACTGAGCACAGATACAAACACCAGAACCTCACAGATACCATCTGATGCTACACAAACTGTCCAATTCAGATGAACTCTTTGTTAATATTGGACACACTGCAATATTATTGTGGTCAAGTGATCACGGACCCAAAGTTGGTCCTTCTAAATTGACTTTATTCAGAGAAATCCAGCCTGCCTGAAAATTAGCCAAATGAAATTAAACTTCAGCCAGCAACTATCAGCTCCAGAGAACGGTGGAAATCAAGGTCAAAGAGGTCAGAAAGATTCTGAGGGACCAGTTACGATCAGGCGAGGGTTGTGTATTGGAACAGTATTAATCAGACTTTCTGTCAGTCCCTGAAACCATGCACTGCACACCTCCCTGGCATGACAACAATGAAGGGCATTGGCTGGACCCCACTGGATGCTTTGAACCTAACTCATGACCCTATTGGCCAAAGGCCATACACTGTTTGGGGAGATCAGGAGATATTCACAACTGGTGAACATACACTGCTCAAAGAAAGAAAACTTCTGATGTTAAAATAACAAGAGATTGGTGGTCATTGTTCTTGAAAAGAGAAGAGTAAAAGATGACATATTAGAGACCTTTCAAATTATAAAGAATTTTGGTGGAGTAGATGTAGAGAAAATGCTTCAACTTGGGGGGAATTCAAATCTAGGGATCATACATTTATAAAATAGAAAATACTGAAGTCAATAAACAATTTAGAAGGAACTGGGTAAGTCCAAAACAAAAAAAACAAGAAAGTGCTGGCAAAACACAGCAGGTCAGGGAGTAGCTATTAAGGGAGAAACAAAATCACCATTTAAGGTAAATGCCGTCCAATGTTTTAATTAGCCTGGGATACTGCCTCTAATATACAAATTCTAACTCAGAAATTGAGTAAATGGTGATCTCTGACTTCGCTGCTCCAAAAAATTCTTTGGTTTTACTTTTCATGAGAAAGTTATGGGTTAAATTAGAAACCATTTCACAGCTTATTGTGGTAGTCAAGTGAATGCAGCCAAATCCTTGTTAGGATGTTACATGATCAGGATGTTACATGATTGCTACCATTCTTTGAAATGATTTCTTAAGAAAATTAATTTATTGTAGGGATGTAAGTTAACAATTAAATTTTGATTAAATATTTCTTGTATTAAATTATGTCACAATGCTGGTCTGGTACAAGATTACTTTGCCCATGAGCATGTTTTTCAGACAGGGGGTAATTGACCAGGCTCCATCATGTCTGAAATTTGAATGGTTCACTCGGGCCTTGTTGTTCACCCTAACAGATAGTGCTTCAGACCAAAAGCTTGAAAGGTCTTTTGAAAAACTGGTATGGTCAAGGTGGTGTGGCCAGCTCTCTAGCTGTGCAGTTCAATTCGGTTTGGAAGTGAGTTGAGTAAGAGTCACAGGGGAAACTGGAAGTCTTCTCTCTGTCCTTCTGCTCTTATGATTTTGAAATGTAAGATGCCTGTGCCATTATTTACTGTTTGTGCTAACGGATGTGTGTATTGGGACTGTTGCAAGTTTTTTTCAGAACAGCCTCACTAAATCAGGTTGGGATAGGATAAGTTATCTGGTATTTTGTTTTCTGTTCTTTGTGTTTCATTCCGTAATTTGGTAAGTAAATTTTATTTGTTTAAAACTTGGCAGTCAACCCAGCTAATTTACTCTGGGAATATCAACCATACGCCTAGCTAAACAAATAGTATCGTTACGGTCTGAGCTACCTGCTTAAAGTGTTTTGAGGGGTATGGCTTCGTCCATAACAATTGGATGAGAATATCTCAGAGGGATGTAGCATACAAACTTGTAGGAAATCAGAAAAATTACAACAGAGTAGGTTGATGTTTGCCTTCTAAGATACTGCATTGGATATTTCCAACAGCCTCATAGTAAAGTGGCCAACTATAAATAACTAAAGGTTTTAAAAAAAAAATTGTTTTTTCATGTGCCATCTCCAGCTAGGCCAACACTTATTGCCCATCTCTAAATAACAATTTAAAAACACAATGACTTCACTCATATATTACATGGCTCCACTCCTATGGCTTGCTTGGCATTCTTCCTTCGTTAATGAGTTCATGTAGATTGTTCTGCATCAGTTGAAATAAAGTTAATTGCTCTGAACATTACATATTATCACATTTGATCAACACATATAGGTGTATGGGTTGTTTGCTCTTATTGTTGCATCTCACAGTTGCAGTTACATTTTCTTGGTATAGTTAGAAAACATGCAAAATGTTCAGTCAGAAAATAAGAAAGAATTTAGAAGAAGCTTCACTCTTATTAATATACCAGATTGTGCAATGAAACTCATCCTCCTCTTTTGTTCCTTAAACCAAAATCTAAAATGTATGCACTGGTCATTCTCCAAGTGTATGTTTTGATTTCAGAAATTAAATCCTGTTACACTGCCATCCTGCTAATGACATTGATGACTGACTATTGTGATACCATATACTGTATCCAATATATGAATGATTTTGTTTTGAAATGATTTCCTGTATTAAATGTCAAACATAGTGGAACTCTAGAGCTCCTGTACTGAATTATTTTGCTTTATAGTGGGATTGCTTTTTGTCAATTGATTTGAAGCAGGATTTCACCAAAAGAACGTAAGTATAAATATAAATCCAAAATCAGCTCACAGAGTTCATTACAAAGCAGTTTCACTATGCCTTAAATTCTAAAGTGCATGTACCTTTTCCCAAGTGATTAAAGATCCATTTATAATATGCATTAGGCTTATCAAGTATTGAGTAGAAAATAATTTCAAATGAGATGTTAAAAAGCTTTTATTGCATAAATACTTATTACTCTTGGGAGATTTAGAATTATTTCATTTAACCAACTGATATTGGAGTCGGTGATTCTTAAATCAATTATTTTCTATCTTGCTGTTAAAATAAGTCTTAAATTAAATTACTGCATTGAAAAAAATAATCACATTAATGTTTCATTTCTACTATTTAAATGTTTGGGGCTCGGGTTTCACAGTTACCTTGAATTAGACTGTTGACTCTTCAAAATTAATATTAAGTTACTTTGTTAAGAAACAGCAATTTAAATATGACCGTTGAGGGCAGTTCACTGATAGCAAAGGACAAATGGATGGTTGACAAAGTGTCTGTCAATTTCAGTTGGAAGGTAAGATATGTCTGGGGGTTTGTGGAGGGTCTTGGGAGCTGTATAACTTACAGGGGTGTTCGAGCTTATCTGGGCTGAGGTTATGATTTTAGATTCAGCATGATGGGGTAGTGCTGCTGGGGCGATGTCCCATCTAGGGGATACAAGGGTTCTGGTGATGTTAGTTGGGAAGCGTCAGTGGTGACTTTGCAGGAGAGGTCAGTTTAAATGTTACCCAGAGATTAATGCTGGCTATTAATCCTCTAACCTTTCCTGGGTAAGTATTAAGCCACAGTGAGTTGTGGAACGTTCTGTATTCAACTATTTTAATAGACTTTTATGGTAGGGTCCTGACTTGAGGGAATTACCCATTGGAAAATTCAGTTTTCTGGACAACTCCCACAGAGTCAGCAGTATCAGGGATTCCACATTGTTTGATGTGTAACACCAGTCCATGCTACTCCAATGACTACCTGGCCATTGGAATATCTGAGCTGAGCCAACTATCTGCTGTTTCGATACACAGAAACAACATGCTGTTTCTTGAAAATTATAATTTGTTTAATTTCAAGCAAATGTCCTTTTCAGCATTTGCAACGGCAGCTTGTATCAAGTTATTTTGTTAATTCCAATTGCAGAAACAATTGTAACAGGCTTGGTGGTTTTGAGTAGTTTTAATTGGAGACAGAACTATTTGCATCAGTGACATACACATCTCCCATTCTCAAACACATAGGGTGGAATTTTCCAGACAGGTTAATGCCATTAGCAATAGTAAGAAGGTTGAGAAAACACAGCAAAAGTAGAAAATTTGGATTCTTGATATCCATAAAAAGTATTTCCAAGTTTAAATGGTCCATTCTGAACCTTACTAATTTGGTGACTACTTTATTTCATTATTAGCTAAATTCACCTCTTCCCATTTTTTTTTCCTTTCCCATGAAACCCGATGGTACCAATTCCTGACATGAATGACAGATCAGTTACCTGACCACAACAGCTCGAAGCTTCAGAGAACACTTTCTTCACAACAATGCTCCATCGACAATGTTCTTTTCCATCTATCATCCAATCAAGTGGACATCACCAAACTACCAGCTCCACCACATCATAAAGGCTGCTTTTGAACCAACTCACATTCCACTTCAGCCCTTGAGGCCTTCACTTGGGAGCACAGGGGCACTTGTGATTTGAATGTTTCTGCCAGGTTAGAGTCCACAGCACAGAAAAAAGACCCTTCAGACGATTGAGTCAGTGCCAGTCAAAACAACTACCTAACTGTTCTAATCCCAGTTTCCAGCACTAGATCCATAGCCTTGTATGTCTTGGCCATTGGGGCACACATGCACCTCAGGTATCTACCCAGGATGCATCTCATGGTCCTGAGGACAATTTCTTAGCACTCACTCAATTTGTGTTTACTCAGATACTACAAGCCTCTGTGTCAAGCATTGCTTCTTAGTGCAAAGGGAGAGGCAGTCATCGTTTCATGAATAGTCAAGGGAATGGACATGTCACTGAATGGCATTATGTTACGTCAATGTATACAGGGTAAATGCGTTGTATGCACTTCAACCAAAAGGCCTTGTCTGGAAGTCAGTGTCTGAAAGCCAGACCTCAGTGCACTCAGGGGGCACGCAAACTCTGGAGACGACTTATGATATGTGCAGTAAGGAACTAGGAAGCACAAAGGGTTTGTAGCTTGGGAGATTGAGGTGGGAGAGTGCAGTTGCGTGGACATGATGCATATAACACTGAGAATTGTAGTCCATGAGCCTTGTTGGGAGGTTTGTGAATTGGCAGAATTAGAGTGAGTGCGAGCACTGCAAATAGCAGGAGTAACTATGACTTTTGTGGATGAGTCTCCCCTGGGGGCTTCACCTGACTGGTTATCTTTGTGAAAGTTTTTATTCGTTTTGGCTATCGTATTGTTGGTCATACCTCTGCACTGCCCACTGCAGAAATAGCAGCAATGATTTTTTCTGGCTGGCCAAATTGGCCAAGAGAATAAATGAGAGACGACCACTGATTTGCATGGATTGAGATAGCCCACAATGCTGAGTGTCAATCCAGGAAATTTCTCGAAACCCAGAGCCTATTTGATTATCAGTGGCGCAGGAAAGATCACCAAGAAGAAACATTTGTTTTACAAAATATTTATTGCATGATATAATAGGTACAATTTACACCAACTTGCCAGGCATCATTGCTAAGTACTCTTGGGGACAGCACAGAATACATCTGCTCCCGTCAGGTACTTGCACAGACTGCAACTGTCTTCTCTGGAAGACTGTTTAACATCAATGTTATTCATAGAGTTCAATGAACCATGAATATGAACTCTTTCAGAACCATTTCCTTAAGAAATGTCTCCCCAAAGCTTTTCTACCCCCTTTGTTAGCCACTGTATACTCATGTATACAAATAGATTATGTTTACCAGTAACCATCTTCTCCAAAATTTCTGACTTTACAAATGCTGGTGGACTGGATGTCAAACTGAATTGAATTTATTATCACCTGTACCGAGGCACAGTGAAAAGCTTTGTCTTGCGAGTAATATAGGCAGATCACATATTAATTAGCATAGATAAGTAAATAATAGGTAAACAGCGGCAAAAACAAAAAACACAGGTATAGGCAAATGTTAAGAGTTTGTGAGTCCATTCAGTATTCTAACAACAGTAGAGTAGAATCTGTTTCGAAACCGGTTGGTGTGTGTGTTCAGGCTTCCGTACCTTCTCCCTGATGGTAGAAGTCGTAGAAAAACATTGCCAGGGTTGGATGGATCTTTGAGAATGCTGGTGGCCTTTCCTTGTCAGCAGATCTGGTAGATGAATTCTAGAGATGGGAGGGTGGTCTTTGTGATTGTCCGGGCCGAGTTCACCACTCTCTGTAACCATCTCTGATCTTGAATGGTACAGTTGTCATCTAGACAGAATGCTCTTGATGGCATCCCTACGTTTCACAACTTTCCCAGAATGCAATCTCTTCAGACTTGGAAGAATGATAGATCTTCTACTTGAGGACTTGATTCATATCTGTAAATGCAGAGGTGATACACACTGGTTGACTGACTGCCCAAAATCTTGCCAAATGTAAATGTGATTCTATGCACTTTAGCAGGAAGAATGGAGGAGTTGATTATTATTTAAATAGAGAAAGAATGCAAAAAAGCTGCAGAGATACTGGGATTGGAGACAGTCAGAGTAAGTTCACCAGGATGATTCTAGGTATGGAGGGATTTTCTAATGAAGAGAGTTGAGTAACCTGTACTCATCGGAGTTTAGAAAATGCAATGTGGCCTATTGAAACATATAAGATACTTAGAGGTCTTGGAAGGGTAGGTGCTGAGAGGTGGTTTCCCCTTATGGGAGACTCCAGGTCCAGAGTACATATTCTTAGAGTAAGGAGTCACTTATTTAAGACAGAGATGAAGAGTTTCTTCTCTCAGAGAATAGTGAATCTGTGGAAATGTTCATCACAGAGGGCTGTCAAGGTTGGGTTGTTAAGTATATTCAAGATTGAGACAGACAAGTTTTTAAAACAGCGAGGCAATCGGGAGTTATAGGGAATAGACAGGAAAGTTAAGTTGAGGCTTTCCAGATCAGGCATGATTTCACTGAATCGTAGAGCTGACTTATTGGGCCAAATGGCTAACTCTGCTCCTACATCTTATGTTCCATGAATCATTTCTCCATTGAAGGATCTTTTTTTTCTTGGCTATCCTTCACGGAGAAAGAAATTCCCAGTAGACACTGGTTATTAGTACATTACTTCATCTGGAGAACACTTAATCTCTTGAAATTCTTTGCACAGAAACTTTTCCTTGTTAATCCAGGATCTGGTATCCCACGAGAAGCAATTGGTGCAGTTACCATTGATGTTAGTAAAAGGCTTGGGCAGAGTGGGGCAGAATTGATTGAGGAAGATTAATCAAGATTGGCTCAATATTTTTTGATTACAAACTGATTGTCTCAGTGAACATAGAATATAGAACAGTACTGCACATCACTGATTGCTGTTGTGCTGACCTTTTATCCTATGCTAAGAGCAAACTAACCTACATACCCTTCATTTTACTATCATCCATATGCCTATCCAAGAGTTGCTTAAATGTCTTAATGAAATACCCAGGGGTTTTTCAGAAAGGGCTTTGGACTATCAATGGGGCCAAAGCCACTTTACATGTTGACCAGGAAGCAACTCTGTGATTTTAAAAGGCCTGTCCTGTGCCATTTGCTTTGCGGGCAAAAGTAGAGGTGAAAATCAGGAGGCTGGAGAGCGAACGAATCATCAAGCCAGTGCAGTTTCCTAAATGGGCAGCACTGGTCCTATCAATTCTGAAGCCTGATGGCCCAGTTCGCCTTTGTGGGGATTTTAAGCAAATAGTTTCTCGCAGCTGAATAAGTACCCAATCCCTCACAAAGAGGACTTGTGCCACAAAGTTGGCAGGCAGGCTGTCCTTTATGAAGCTGAACATGAGCCATGTCTATCTGCAATTGCAACTGGATGAGGAGTCCCAGACGTACGCCTGGGACGTACGCCCACAATTAAAACCTGTAAGGGTTTATACCAATATACAAGACCAATATTCAAGACTACTATTTGGGTTATCATCAGCCTGCGCCCTTTTCCGGCAGACCATGGAGAACGTTTTATAAGGACTACCCAAGATTGCTATTCATCTGGATGACATGCTAATAACAGGGAAGACCAATAAAGAGCACTTGGAGAACTTGTTCACAGTGCTTAACATTTCTCCCATGCAGCTGTACACCTTAGAAGGGAAAAATGTGTTGTCCACGCATCCCAAGTGACCTGCTTGGGTTATAGAATTGACAAAACCGGATTACACCTGTTGGGAGATAAAGCGAGGGCAATGAAAAGAGCCCTGGTTCTCATGTCCATACCAGAGCTTAGGTCTTTCCTTGGGTTAATAAATTATGACTTAAAATTCATTCATAAGCTTGCTTCCATCTTGGCATGCTTACACCTGCTATTGAAAGTGGGTCAATCTTGGAACTGATCACATAGCCAAGAAGTAACCTTAAGGGAAGTGAAAAAGTGGTTTTCATCATCCAAAGTGTTGATCCACTACAATCAGAAGCGAGAGGCAGTGCTGATATGCGATGCCTCCCCATACGGTATTGGAGTGGTGTCAGCTCACTGGTGGCCCAATAGTGTATGCTTCCTGGGCTTTGGTTGATGCTGAACACAAACTGCCCAGTCAGAGAAGGAAGGTTTGGCAATCATATTTGAAAGATCCACCAGTACCTTTATGGATGGCAGTTTGTAATAGCAACAGATCACAAACCCTTGCTAGGGCTACTAAAGAAAGACAAGGTGGTGCCACCCATAGCGTCTGGGAGAATTCAGCGATGGACTTTATTCTCAGCACATACAAGTACCAACTAGAACACCATCCAGGAAGGTAAGTGGCTAATACAGATGCCCTAAACTCCTCCCACTAACAGATATTCCGCCGGTCGTGTCTCCCCTGGAAGAGTCCATGCTGGATTTAAATTTCCTGGACATCCTTCCGATCACCGCTGACAATATCTGACTGCGGACACAAAAAGATCCAGTCCTAACAAAACAAAAACAGCTGGTGGTAATTGGGGAGACAGAAGGGCCATCGCAACCAGAACTAAAACCTTTCTGGACCCAGTGAGACTAGATCACTGGAGAGGACAGCATATTAATCTGGGGAGCAAGAGTGATTGTCCTGAGTAAAGATTGCCATCAAATACTGGCTGAACCCCACCAGGGTCATCCAGGGGTTTCTAAGATGAAGGTGCTAGCAAGAAGCTATGTCTGGTGGCCAGGGTTGAATACTGACATAGCTGTGTTGGTGGGAGAGTGCCCAAGTGCCAATAAGTGCAAACATTATCACCAGCGGCAGCCCACATTCATGGAAACTGCTGGGTAAACCCTGGACTCAGTAACGTGTCGACTATGCCAATCTTTTCATGGGCTCAATGTTCTGGACATTGTGGATACCCATTCAAAGTGGTTCGATGTGCATAAAGTCCATTCAGCAAACTCAGGGATGATAATTGAGAAGCATCGTTCGCGATACTTCTGGAAGTATTCGTCATGGACAATGGAATGTCATTTACTGGCAGGGAATTTGAGTATTCCTGAATTTGAACGGCATTCGGTACTTAAGGACCACTCCGTACCATCCATCATTCAATGGTCGAATGAGAGAGACAATTTTAATTCTCTGAAGATTTGGAAATGCCAGTGTTGGACTAGGGTGGACAAAGTTAAAAATCACACAACACCAGGTTATAGTCCAACAAGTTTATTTGGAAGCACTAGCTTTCGGATTGCTGCTCCTTCATCAGGTGATTGTCGAGTATAAGATTGTAAGACCCAGAATTTATAGCAAAAGTTTACAGTGTTATGTAACTGAAATTATATGTTGAAAAAGACCTGGATTGTTTGTTAAGTCTCTCATCTTTTAGAATGGACATGTTGGTTTCCATTCTTTCATATGTAAATCACAAAACCTTTTTAAAAGTTACATTTTCAAGTGAACTTTAACAATTGGTGTCATGTCAGCCCAGATAATGCATTGAAGGTGTGAGGTGCCCTGTGAGAGACTATCTGTGCCCCAATGGTCAGACTGATTCTAATCTAAAAAAGGGATTTACAGAATCTTACATGGATTCATGCAGTTTTTGAGCAAAGTAAAATGTAATTCTGCGAGTACAAAATTCACCCCACAAACTTATACGTATACATGTACATGTGTGTGTGTGTGTGTGAAGGGGGTGTGGCGGTTGTTATGACTGTCCGTGAGAGAGTGTGTGTATGTGTGTGAGTGTGAGTGTTAAGGGGTATAGGTCTGTGAGAGGGTGCATGTTTGAGTGTGGGAGTGTAAGTGTGAGCGTATGAGAGAGGGTCTGGCCTCAACAGGGACCTTGGGTTCATGTCACACTACAGGTTACCCCATTGTACTATACACACACACAGACAAACGCACACACACAGACACTCCTACAGTCACACACACTCCTACAGACGTATACACTCATGCAGACCCACTCTCATACGCTTTGTCTTTGTAGGTTTTTTTTGACTGTTAACTGTTAGTGTGTCATTGTGTTTGTCAATTTGTATAATGTTGAATAAAAAAGATATAAACACAGGAAACTCTGCTGTCGGAGGCAGGCACTGGTTTGGAAAGTTGATTCTGGGTCAGATGGCAAACTCTGGGAGTGGCCCCTATGTTGGGGGTGGCCCCCGTTTTGTGAGTGGATTCTGTCTTGGAATGGACTCTGCCCTTTGCGGTTAGCACTTCACCCTTATGTGTATATTGTGTTGGCGCTGTGCCTTATCATGTAAACAAGGGATTAGGGCACGTTTGTTATTGGCCACTTGGGTATGTTTTTTTTCTTCCTGGTGGTCATATACAAATAAAGTTTTCTGCACTCAATATTTCTTCACTTTTCCTACACCTACAAGTACACAAGAATGCTGGGGAGAAATAAGCACCACTGCTGTTTGGCAGTAGTATGGGGAGGGGATAAAAAAAAGAAAAAAAAATATAAACAGGGGATTTAGAATCTCCCCAGCTCAGGGGACTGACTCTGAGCTAGCTGGCTATAGCCAGTGTACTGTGCCAAAGTAAATAAAGCTTGACCTGGTGACAGGATACTGGCCTCTGTGCAGTTATTTTATTGGACGTCAAATATTTTCAACTCTTGTACACTGAGTTCTAATGTTACTTGTAGGATACTTTGATCTTAGGAATTGTTCCATCAGGGCCATGTATTTTAATCTTTGTAGGCTGTAACTTCAGTTTCTTCAGTCATGGTATCTGATCGGACAGTGACAGTCATTCCTGTAGCAAGCTTAATGTTTACAATGTGTCCATTAATGTGGATCTCTGAAGGTCAGATCAATTAGATCACTACTGCTGTTCAAAACAACAATTTCTGGTTGGAATCCCTTTGGCATTTTTACTAATGGATGTATATTGATTAATGCAGGTACCTCTTTTACTGATAGTTGGTGTTCTACTTGAAATAATTCTACAGAGGCCAGTATTCTGTCACCAATCACCCTTTATTTACATAAGGAGAGCCCTTGACACTGAGCCAGCTGCCTCAGAGCCAGCTCTCAGGGTCAACAAGATGTTTAACACCCGGTTCTTTTTTTTTCTACTGGCTGTGGACCAGCCAGCTCAGAGTCAGTTTCCTTCTCTGACACAAAATGGAGAGTCCTGGACACTGATCCAGCTCCCTCAGACCTAGCTCTCAGAATCAACAAGATGTTTAGCACCTAGTTCTTTTCTGTTTCTTTTTTAAAATTTTATTAAACAATACACAGTTTACAAGGGAGTAGAGTAGCAAAGCCAGGCCCCAAACCCGACCGTTCAACCAGTTTTCAGGGAAATGAGGACAAACCTCAAATCCCAGTTTCGATCATTACAAAACAGTAACAATGACAATTGTACATACAAGACAGTCCAATTACATAAAAGACAGTGCATACGTTACAGATCCCCTGAAACCCAGCAAGTAACACCCAGTTCTTTTTTTCCCTGTTTATTTTTTGATTTTATTAAACAATTCATAGTTTACAAAACAATGAATACACGGAATACAGGGAGAACTAGCCATTTGGATACAGAACTGGCTCAAAGGTAGAAGACAGAGGGTGGTGGTGGAGAGTTGTTTTTCAGACTGGAGGCCTGTGACCAGTGGAGTGCCACAAGGAGCGGTGCTGGGCCCTCTAACTTTTGTCATTTACATAAGTGATTTGGATGCGAGCATAAGAGATATAGTTAGTAAATCCGCGGATGACACTAAAATTGGAGGTATAGTGGACAGCGAAGAGGGTTACTTCAGATTACAACAGGACATTGACCAGATGGGCCAATGGGCTGAGAAGTGGCTTAATTCAGATAAATGTGAGGTGCTGCATTTTGGGAAAGCAAATCTTAGCAGGACTTACACACTTAATGGTAAGGTCCTCGAGAGTGTTGCTGAACAAAGAGACCTTGGAGTGCAGGTTCATAGCTCCTTGAAAATGGAGTCACAGGTAGACAGGATAGTGAAGAAGGCATTTGGTATGCTTTCCTTTATTGGTCAGAGTATTGAGTACAGGAGTTGGGAGGTCATGTTGCAGCTTTTGGAATATTGCTTGCAATTCTGGTCTCCTTCCTATCAGAAAGATATTGTGAAACTTGAAAGGGTTCAGAAAAGATTTACAAGGATGTTGCCAGGGTTGGAGGATTTGAGCTATAGGGAGAGGCTGAACAGGCTAGGGCTGTTTTGCCTGGAGTGTCGGAGGCTGAGGGGTGACCTTATAGAGTTTTACAAAATTATGAGGGGCATGGATAGGGTAAATAGGTAAGTCTTTTCCCTGGGGTGGGGGAGTCCAGAACTAAAGGGCATAGGTTTAGGGTGAGAGGGGAAAGATATAAAAAAACCTACGGGGCAACTTTTTCACACAGAGAGTGGTACATGTATGGAATGAGCTGCCAGAGGAAGTGGTGGAGGCTGGTATAATCGCAACATTTAAGAGGCATTTGGAAGGGTATATGAATAGGAAGGGTTTGGAGGGATATGGGCCGGATGCTAGCAGGTGGAACTAAATTGGGTTGGGATACCTGGTCGGCATGGACTGGTTGGACCGAAGGGTCTGTTTCCATGCTGTACATCTCTATGACTTTGTAACTAACATTAACAGCTGGATACAAAGAAGCAGCAATTGTACAAGGGAGAGGAGCAGCAAAGCCAGGCCCGAAACCCTACTGTTCAACCAGTTTTCAGGGAAATAAGGAACCTCAAATCCCAGTTTCGATCATTACGAAACAGTAACAATGACATTTGTACATACAAGACAGTCCAATTACATAAAAAAACAATGCATACAATACAGACCCCCAGAAACCCAGCAAGTAACACCCAGTTCTTATCTGTCAACCGGTATTCCCTGACTGGGGCTGTTAATCTGGTCCAGTCAGGGAACTCACATTCTATGAGGTTCACCTAGCTGGCCATGTTACAATCACTACTCTACTGTGTAGACTGCTTTACAAAGTATGACTACCAGTAATTCTGCTGTTCTGAAACTGTGGGCGTAATTTTCTCTGAAGTGGCAATAGTGAGAGAGTTGGGAAGATATGGTGAGAGAAAAAAAATTGGAATCTCAACATTGAAAAAAACCCCTCAATTTCTGCTTAAGTTTTAAATAGTGACTTCAGAATCTTGCCATTAAGCAGCAATGACTTTATTTCTGTGCATTTGCATCTCATGATTGACCCAAATCATCTGTTTCATAGACTGCTTCCAATTTCCTCTCCTTCCCTGAGAACCTAAATGAAACAAATATCTGACATGAAATGCAGAGTACTGAAGGCTTGCCCCTTCAATCCCTTTTCCTCGATTGGTCTTCACTGCTGTTACATTCAATAAAGCCAATTAATGTTCACTCACGAGTGTAGATCTGATCTTACTCCATTCATTGCCTGGGACATTTTGCTAGGTTAAAAATACTATTTTTGGCAAGTTGTTTTTGTTATAAACTGAATACTCCTGTCTGTAACAACCATAGCTGATGCTTTATCATAAGCTACCATTCATTCCTGAAGAAGGGTTTATGCCCGAAATGTCGATTCTCCTGTTCCTTTGATGCTGCCTGACCTGCTGCGCTCTTCCAGCAACACATTTTTAAGATCTGATCTCCAGCACCTGCAGTCCTCACTTTCTCCATAAGCTCCCAGTGCCTATCAGAGTAATTATCAACAATTATTTAAACTGCATGTGTTGGGATTTAATTTGTGACTACATATTGAACATACTTATTCTCAAATGAGCAAACCTGCAGCAGGTTACGGTCATTATTGATTTAGGTCACAAACTGTCTCTAGGATTGTTAATAATTAATCTATGCCAGTGGTCAGTTTATGCATTCTGTGTACTAGAAGTAAAGCCAATCATTTATTCTTTGTAGTAATTCATTCAAAAAGAAATTGAAATGAAAATAATACTTACATTTCAAAATGTAACAGAAACCTATGTAGCTCATCCTTTTGAAGACATGTTTTGAACTTGAACAAGCAGGGTGATAATGAATATATAATGATATTTTGTCCATCTTCTGAAGCATGCTCCAACAAATAAAATTAGATTGCTCACCCTCACCCACACTACTTCATATCATCACTTTTCAGTTCTGTGTGATGCAGACTTTTTTAAGTCAAGTGATTTTTACTGTGAGGAAAAGCAAAGAGCAAAACCCAAGCCATCACACTTATTATAAAATAAAATGCTGCCAGATACTTAATGATGGAAGTATTAAACAGCAAGCATGGATTGGGAGAAAAGTACATAGATGTGACAACATAAACAACAAATTATATTTTTATGGCACATTTACCATGATAAAACATCCCCATGTACTTCACAAGACCATTATAAAACAGAATATAAAACTGAACCATATGAAGGGATATTTAATCAAAAGATAAGAATTTGGTCAAAGCGGTAGGTTTTAAGGTATGGAAATAAATAAACAGTGGGAAACATTTAGTGAACCAATTAAAATATTCAACAATAACTATCTATGCTTAGCACATTTGCTCCTTGTCTCTCTGACATCAGTGTCCACCCTTGGACACAACCTAATCACGAAGAATCATTTCTTTTGACTTTTCACTCTGGCTTGAGCTTTTTAAAATTTATTACGGGGTGTGAACATTGTCGGTGAGGCTTGAATTTGTAGCCTGCGATCATCCTTGAGAGAGTAATGGAGCTGCTTTTTTGAACTGCTGTAATGCTGGGATGCTGGGGGCTGTTGGGTGGGTAGGGGGCTGGGTGGGTGTAGATACATCCACAGTGTTGCTCAGGATGGAGTTCCAAGAGTTTGACTTAGATTTGACTTAGTGGCAATAAGAGAACTGCAACATCCATCCAAGCCAGAATGGTGCAAAACTTGGATAGGAACTGCTGATTTATGCTGAAATTAGTTCTACTCAGGATATTGCCACTGAAGGACAGCATGGTGTTCAAGGATTTCTCTGAGTATTCACTAAGAAGGGAATGATTTAAACTCACCACTTCAGATTTATCCAGCGATTCATATTAAAAAAAACACCCTTGTCAGAGACTCTGTTTTGTCACCTATCTTCTTTCTGTTGTACTATTAAAATATGAACTTACTGTTATGTGTTGCATCTCCAGTTATAGTTCTTTACAGTCCTCCTTCTATCTTTTGATCTGAATGCCTGTCAGTTATAGGCAATAATGACTCCCTATTGTAATTTCACCTCTTTGGGTTAATGATATTGCAGGGAACCTAGATGTCATATAAAATACTTTTTAAACTACCCAAATACGTACTAACTGAAATTTAAAATAGCTTGTTTATCTATGCACCAGTGCTAGGGCAGTGACCTAGAGAGAGAAATCATAGGTCTGGGTGCTTCTTCTGTTTTGAGATCCCTTATCACCCAGACCCTTTGAACTCTCAACAGACTCTATCAAACTTCTTCTCTTTGGGTCCTGTAAAATAGCATAGTGACATATAGAAAGAGGCCATTTAGCCTGCACCCATTCTTTCAAAGAGAAATCCAGTCAGACATAATAAAACCACCCAGGCCGCCACAATCAATCCGCTCTGTTCCCATATTTTGTTTTCTTCCCAGGTACTCACTAAATTCAAACACTAATTTGAAGGTGCATCCATCACAATATCAAGGTGGGAGATCATTCCGAATCCTAGAATCCTAACCATTCATTATGTCAGTTTTTCTTCATGTGGCTGTTGTTTCTTTTGCTAATCGATTTAAATGAAGTTAACTCTGAGTCATCAGTTTATTGAACCTTCAACAGTTAGAAACAGTTTCTAATTGTTCTCTAAACCTTTCGTAAAATCATCACATTTCTTAAATCCCTTTGGGCTTCTTAGTTCTCAGGAGAAAAAAAACCCAGTTTTCTGATAATCCCTCATCCTGAGAGCCAGTTTTTGGAAACCAATAAGATTGATCTGTTTAACACTGATTCAGCAAAACCTCTTCACATTTTCACTTTCTACATCTATATATAAGACCTATCAAAAGAACAAGTTTTAGTCTGTTACGGTTTAAAAATACAGACAACAAATCACAACCTGAACATTCATTTTATGTTAACATTGCTATTCCTTGAACCTGGTTCTCTGTAGTATCCAGCCAGCAAAACCCAACCAGGTTAGAATCTGACTAGCATCATAAACAATAATTTCCTGTACAAATGCAAAGATTTTGAATTGTTGAATATTTTCTATATGGACCTATTCTACTGGCACATGACTTCTGATTTCACTTCCAAACTTAAAATTGGCAAATCCTTCCAGTACATTAACACCAATTAATTTACCTGCAATAAAATCAAGAGTTATAGGGTTGTACACCACAAAAACAGACCCTTTGGTCCAATTTTCCCATGCCAATCAGATATGCAAAATTAATCAAGTCTCATTTACAACACATTTGGTCCATATCCCTCTCAGCCTTTCCTATTCATGTACCCATCCAGATGCCTTTTAAATGTTGTAATTGTACCAGCCTCCTCCACCTCCTCTGGCAGCTCATTCGATACATGCACCACCTTTTGCGTGAAAAAGTTGTCCCTTAAGTCCCTTTTAAATATAAAAATGAAAAGAAAATCTCTTTAAGATATGGGTGTTTTCCCTTAACTTAAAAAAAATTAAGTCTAGAAGTTTCTAACAGACTTTAAAGCATAATTGGTTATCCTGTTAAGCAGTAAAACATCCTGAGGTAAACAAAAAACCATTGTTCTGCCAAAACAACCCTCATAAACTGTTTTAAAAGAAATCATCTTGGTTACTGACATATTGAAAAGTTATTAACACTAGACATAACAAAACCCCAAAGTTACTCACCACAAAGCCAAACTCAAAATTTACAATAATTTATATATGTAAATTGGACAGCTTATACATCATAGCATGAAGAAGAATTATGGTTATTTGATATGTCTTTCAATGTGCAGAGGTATGTAATTAAAAAGTCAGAAGAGGGAAGAAGCCTGGGAAAAGCAAAGTTTCACATATCAATTACCGTTACCAGTAGGCAGTGAATTACACATATGAAGGGCTGAGGGCAGAATTAATTTGTGACAGAATAATTGTCAGAGTTTCAGATGGGAAACTTATTGGCCCTTTTCTAAAAAAATGATTTGATATCAGAGAAAGCTTCCAACTTTGGCAGCAGTACAGGGTGTTTGCTCAGGGGCAAGATTTTGGATAAACTGGTCTGGTGTGTGGGTGTTGGGGTAAGGATGTTAAAGAAGGCTCCTCAAACCCTAAAATTGTTGAACTCGATATTCATTCCAGAAGGCTGTAGTCATTGGGAGTGAAGGAGGAGTGTACCAGAGTGTCTCAGAGAGAATAGTCCTTGCGGGAAGCTGACGAGGGAGGGGGGAGGATTATGTGTATCAATATGCATCCCACTGGAGGTGACAGAAATGGCTGGTAAGAATCCTCCAAATATGCAAGGTGAGGACAAGGAGGATGCTGTTGTGCGAGGAAAGAGAAGGGTTGGGGGCTGAAGTGTGGAAGATGGATTGGATCTGTCTAAGGGTCCTGTCATGTATGGTGCTGGGAAATCCTCCATTGAGGAAGAAGGTGGACATTTCAAAGATGTGCAGGTTAGGTAGGTTGGCTATGCTAAATTGCCCATACTGTTCAAGAACATGCAGGCTAGGTGGGTTAGCCATAGGAAATATAGGGTAGGGGGTGGGCTTAGGTAGGATGCTTTTTGGAGGGTCAGTGCGGGTAAGTTGAGCTGAATGGTCTGTTTCCACAGTTTTGGGATTCTATGGTGATTTCGGAGGCTGCCTTGTTGAAGTTGGCATAATCAAAACAGATGCGGAGGAATGGGGAAAAAGCAATGGATAGAGTCTTTACAGGAAGCAGGATGTGAGGTATAGTCAAGGTATATATAGTCAAGGTAACTGCAGGGGTCAGTTCGTTTATAGTGGATGTTGGTGGCCAGTCTATCCCCAGAAATAGAAACACATTGATATAAGTTTGCTCGCTGAGCTGGAAGGTTCGTTTTCAGACGTTTCATCACCATATTAGGTAACATCATCAGTGAGTCTCCAGTGAAGCACTGGTGTTATGACCAGCTTTCTATTTATGTGGTTAGGTTTCCTTGAGTTGGTGATGTCATTTATTGTGGTGATGATGTCATTTCCTCTTTTTTTTCTCAGAGAGTGAAAAATAGGGCTCAAGTTGATGTGTTTGTTGATAGAGTTCTGCTTGGAATGCAGTGCTTCTAGGAATTCTCGTGTGTCTGTCTTTTTGGGTTGTCCTAGGGTAGATATGTTATCCCAGTTGAAGTGGTATCCTTCTTCATCCGTATGTAAGAATACTAGTAAGAGTGCGTCATGTCTTTCTGTGGCGAGTTGATGTTCATGTATCCTGGTGGCTAAATTTCTGCCTAAATGCAGTGGCTAAATGCAGCGTTTGTTACAGTTCTTGCAAGATATTTTGTAAATGACGTTTGTTTTGCTCGTTATCTGTATAGGGTCTTTTAAGTTCATTAGCTGCTGTTTTAGTGTGTCAGTGGGTTTGTGGGCTACCATGATGCCAAGAGGTCTGAGTAGTCTGGCAGTCATGTCTGAGATGTCTCTGATGTAGGGAGAGTGGCGAAGGTTTCTGGATGCATTT
Organism: Chiloscyllium plagiosum; assembly: GCF_004010195.1. NCBI lineage: Eukaryota > Metazoa > Chordata > Chondrichthyes > Orectolobiformes > Hemiscylliidae > Chiloscyllium > Chiloscyllium plagiosum. The sequence continues at coordinate 64,788,059 of NC_057718.1, forward strand.
TGTATGCTTGTTTGGACAACAAGTCTATCCTAGGACAAATATCAATCATTAGCATTTTACAGATTTTCTAATAGTCTGTGTTATTATAATAAAACTTTAAGAGCTAAACCAAATGTCTGTAAATAACTTTAAAATGATGAAGTAGTTCATTGTTTCAATTTCTTCCAGTCAGCATATGTTAAGTATAGACAGCAGAGATCGAATGAATCCCTAAAAGAGTATCAAATCAGTAGAAGTATAGTTACAATGGAAATCAGGAGGGCAAAAAGGGGATATGAGATAGTTTTGGCAAATAGCATTAAAGAGAATCCAAATGGATTCTACAAATACATTAAGGCCAAAAAAGTAACGAGGGAGAGAATATGGCCCTTATAGATCAGCAAGGCCACTTATGTGTGGAACTACAGGGGATGGGGGAGATACTACAATAATATTTTGCATCAGTGTTGACTATGGAGGAGGATATGGAAGCTATAGAACATGGGAAAATAGTGCATTTTTGAATAACAAAGAGGATTGATGAGGGCAGAGCAGTGGACGTGATCTATATAACTTCAGTAAGGCGTTCGACAAGGTTCCCATGGTAGACTGGTTAGCAAGGTTAGATCAAATGGAATACAGGGAAATCTAAATATTTGGATACAGAACTGGCTTGAGATAGAAGATGTAGGGTAATGGTTTAATTTAGCAAAATGTGAGGTGCAAAATTTTGGAAAGGCAAATCAGGGCAGGACTTATATACTTAATCGTAAGCTCCTGGGATATGTTGCTGAACAAAGCAACCTTGGAGTACAGGTTCATAGTCCCTTGAAAGTGGTGTCACAAGTAGATAGGATACTGAAGAAGGTGTTTGGTATGGTTACCTTTATTGGTAAGTGCATTGAGTATAGGAGTTGGGAGGTCAGTTGGGCAGCACGGTGGCACAGTGGTTAGCACTGCTGCCTCACAGCGCCTCACGGTGGCACAGTGGTTAGCACTGCTGCCTCACAGCGCCTTAGACCCGGGTTCAATTCCCGCCTCAGGCGACTGACTGTGTGGAGTTTGCACATTCTCCCCGTGTCTGCGTGGGTTTCCTCCGGGTGTTCCGGTTTCCTCCCACAGTCCAAAAGATGTGCAGGGTCAGGTGAATTGGCCATGCTAAATTGCCCCTAGTGTTAGGTAGGGGTAAATGTAGGGGTATGGGTGGGTTTCGCTTGGGCGGGTCGGTGTGGACTTGTTGGGCCGAAGGGCCTGTTTCCACACTGTAATCTAATCTAATCTAATCATGTTGCAGCTGGACAGGACATTGATCAGGCCATGTTTGGAATATTACATTCAGTTTTTGTCTCCCCACTATAGGAAAGATGTTGTTAAACTTGAAAGTGTTCAGAAAAGATTTACAAGGATGTTAGGGGACTTGAGCTATAGGGAGAAACTGAATAGACTGGGGCTATTTTCGCTGGAATGTCAGAGGTTTAGGGGCAACCTTACAGAGGTTTATAAAATCATAAGGGGCATGGATAGGGGAAATAGATACTCCCAATCTGGGGTGGGGGAATCCAAAACTAGAGAGTCGAAGTTTAAGGTGAGAGGGGAAAGATTTTAAAGAGATTTAAGGGGCAACATTTTTACAGCGACAGTGGTGAGCGCATGGAATGAGCTGTCTGAGGAAGTGGTGGAAGCTGGTACAGTTACAACATTTAAGAGGCACCTGGATGGATATATGAATAGGAAGAGTTTAGAGGGTTATGAGCTAAGTGCTGGCAAATGAGACTAGATTAATTTAGGATACCTGCCTGGCCTGGACGAGTTGGACCAAAAGATGTGTTTCCGTGTTGTACAGCTCGATGACTCTGACCCTATGGCTCTATTACATTTGCCTGGAAATTCAAGCTGATTGTTCGCCTCAGCAGTTTCAAACTGATCAATTGTTTTCAACGTTGATCCTCCAAAATACAGTACTGGGCTTTAAATAGTATTTTGTAGTTTTCTTGCTTGGGACGGTGGAGCTAAACTATACCGCCAAAGCCCAGGCAAATCCAGTTTTTTCATTTCTATGCATTGTTTCATTTGGTTCACTGCAGCATTGGTCTAAGGCAGTTGCTGCACTGCATCCCCTTCATCTGCATTGCTTAAGGGTTCTGTACACTATGGAGGAAGATATGGAAGCTATAGAACATGGGAACTGGCCATGAAGTAGGACTACACTGCTGGGGAAGAAACTCAGGAAGGTGGGATAATATGGGGAAACCAGTCTAATGTGCATCTTTCTGATTTCGCAACTGCGCTTCACAACGTGAAAAACCTGATTGCTAGAGAATCGATAATCGATGGGTAATGAAGTGAATGTCAGAGCATTTGTGTTAACAGGGCTTTGAGGGCGTTTTCATTTCAGCACTTCAGCACTTTAGAAGTAGGCGCAGTATCACCTTCTCAAGGACAACTGGCGATGGAAAATAAATGCTGGTCTTGCAAAATTGTTTCACAAGCTACAGTATCATTCATCACAGTCAGTGAAACAAACAAAAATTACAAACCAAGGCTGCAGTTCAAATAAAAGGCTCAAAATTGCTGCAATGGCTCATTTCATAACAAATGACCTTAATTGAGCTTTTTTCACAAATTGTTGGCATGTCAAGAAATGATGTTACAGCTATGTCAATGTTACATCTGGGACAATGGAGAAATGTGCAATTATTTCTCCCCTTTGTTCCACACCTCGACTGATAGCAAAGAGATATATTTTTAAGAAGTAGTATTTTAATCTCTTGGATGCTGTAACGTTTTAAACAATAACGAAGCAGACTTATTGGTGAGCTTCAATCAAAAGAAATGATGCATGCTTACTTTTGATAACACTCAAAAATGTGCTTAACAAACATAGAATTCCTACCGCGTAGAAACAGGCCCTTTGACCCAACACCAAAACTCCGAAGAGTAACCCAACCAGACCCATTCCCCTACCCTATTACTCTACATTTACCCCGGACTAATTCACATATCCTACACATCCGTGAACACTACAGGCAATGTAGCATGGCCAATTCATGGCACATCTTTGGACTGTGGGAGAAAACTGGAGCACCTGGAAGAATTCCACACAGATAGAGGGAGAATGTGCAAACTCCACACAGACAGGGTCCCTGGAGCTGTGAGGCAGCAGTACTGACCTTTGAGCCAGCATGTCACCTGTTTAAAAAGGCACACGTTCCAAAAAAAACAGTATTGTAACATGCACTTAATCACTTGAAAGTCAATATTATTCAATTTCTCAAAATGGCTGTCAGGCTTGAAAACTTTTTTTCAGTTCAGCAGGAAAAGATGAAGGTGAGTTTTCTGGTGATGAATTCACAGTGGTACTGCATGCAATACCGGGTTTCTAGCTTTTCAGTTTTTAATTGAGCCTGAGTAGTAAAAAAAATTAATCTGTACTTAGAGGAAAACGAGCAACTGGGAACCATACTCTTTTCCCTTAAGGAGTTGCTTTGTTTCGACAATTTCCTAGTGATCTTCATGTACTATATTGATAACACATTCCCTCAATAATTGTGGAATGATGATACATTTACTGTGTAAGGCAAGGTCCTTAATCTATAGTGCTTAAATCCCCAGCATACCATGACAACATCTGATCAGACATGTTGTGGCTCACTAACTGGTTGAACTAATTCCCGTAAATCTTTGATTGCATCTTCAGGTATTTGCATCAATAATTGATAATAAAGTGTGACTTCTGACTTCTGACAAGAATGTTATCACTGATGTTCAGTGTGTCTTCAAGGTCTTGTGCAGAAATTACCAGAGGTGCTGAACAAACTGAGTGGAGAATACTGTAAGACCCCTTAATTCTTCAAGAACTTTCTTTATACAAAGTAGGAGTAGGCCATTCAACCAATTAAGCCCACTCTGCAATGCAATGTGAGCATGGCTGACCCTATATCTGGCACCAAATGACCATCCTCTCTTCATTTGTTTTTACACTGCCTCTTGATCTGTTTCTTTCTTAAAATATTCAGTGGCTTGGCCTCCAAAACTCTCTGTGGTAGAGAATTCTTTAAGATTACCTGAGAAAAGAAATTTCTCCTCATTTCAGTCTCAAATGGCTAACCCTGTATCCTAAGACCATGAGCCCTCGTTCTGGTTGTCCCAGGCCAGGCAAAACATCACCATCATTACATCATAACAGGCTATCCAGGCCTGTCAATATTATTTCTGTTTCAATGAGATCCCCTTGCACTCTTCTAAAATTCATTGAATACGTGCCCATCAACCCAATATCGCCTCATATGACAAACCTGCCATCGCAGGAATTTGATGATCAGTTGCATTGAGGTCAAGTCTAGTGAAGTGTTTAGCACAATTCACTTTCTGTATAATATTGCCACATGTCTTTCTTGTTGCAATAGAAGCAAAACATTGTGGGTGTTGGAAGTCTGAAATAAATGTAGAGATTCTTGAGGAACTCAATAGTTCTTGCAACATCTGTGGAATTACACTGTACTTGAGACATCAAATCTGTTTCTCTTTTCAGTTACTTTAGAGAGAAAGAGTTAACATCTCATGTTCAATGTGACTCCACAGATGTTGCCAATTCTACTGAGTTACTCACTGTTCTATTTCTTTCTTGTTATGTTACTTGGCTTAGTGACTGTAATTGATGCAGATTCTAATCTGATTCTCGCTGATGGGTTTTTTGACAACTTGAGACCAAAGGGATAAGCTCATGCCTAATTTTCTAATGACAAGGTCACTTTCTTCTGTTTTCTGACATGAAATGGTATGTGACATGCATGTATTATAGTTCAACTTGCTGTTACCAGTGAAGTGGTCAGGATAGAATTCTAGAATGTTGCTGGTATGTGTAGTCATGTACATGTCTATCATAGAATCCCTACAGTGTCGAAACAGGCTCTTCAGCACAATAAGTCCACACAAACCCTCTGAAAAGTATCCCACCCAGACCCATTCCCCCACCCTATTACTCTACATTTACCCCTGACTAATGCACCCATCCTGGAGACAGTGAGGACTCTAGATGGTGAAGATCAAAGTTGAGAGTGTGTTGCTGGAAATGCACAGCAGGTCAGGCAGCATGCTTTCCTGATGAAGGACTCCAGCCTGAAACATTGATTTTCCTGCTCCTTGGATAGTGCTTGACCTGCTGTGCTTTTCCAGCAACACACTCTCAACTAATGCACCTAAGCTATACATCCCTGAACACTATGGGCAATTTAGAATGGCCAATTTACCTAACCTGTACATCCTTTGAATTGTGAGAGGAAACTGGAGCACCCGGAGGAAACCCACACAGACGTGGGGAGAATGTGCAAACTTCACACAGACAGTCGCCCGAGGCTGGAATTGAACTCGGGTTCCTGGTGCTATGAAGCAGCAATGCTAAATGCTGAACTACCGTGCCACCCAACTCTGTCTTGTGTGCAACCTAATAAGGAAGTCATTCTTTACATACAACATAGAATCCAATGTTTATTCAATAGACAATAGACAATAGGTGCAGGAGTAGGCCATTCTACCCTTCGAGCCTGCACCACCATTCAATATGATCATGGCTGATCATCCTTAATCAGTATCCTGTTCCTGCCTTATCTCCATAACCCTTGATTCCACTGTCCTTGAGAACTCTATCCAACTCTTTCTTAAATGAACCCAGAGACTGGGCCTCCACTGCCCTCTGGGGAAGAGCATTACACACAGCCACCACTCTCTGCGTGAAGAAGTTTCTCCTCATCTCTGTCCTAAATGGT
>NC_057718.1:64795547-64796021 GCF_004010195.1 Chiloscyllium plagiosum
TCTCTTTCTTGAGGTCCAATACCATCCTGATTCTCCCAGTCTACCTGCATGTTGAAATTCCCCATAACAACTGTAGTAACATCTTTGCAATAGGCCAATTTCAGCTCCTGATTCAACTTGCATCCGACATCCGACTCTACATCCCCTGATTCTAGGTCCCCCCGCGCAAGGGACTGAATATCATCCCTTACCAACATGGCCACCCCACCCCCTCTGCCCGTCAGTCTGTCCTTACAATAGCACGTGTAGCCTTGAATATTCATTTACCAAGCCCTGTCCACTTGAAACCACGTCTTAGTTATCCCCACAATATCATATCTGCCAATTTCCAAAAGAGCCTCAAGCTCATCCATCTTATTTCTAATGTTTCGTGCATTCATGTATAGTATTTTTAATTTGTTACTGCCGTCAACCTTGCCATCAACTCCTATTTCACTCAACCTTACAGCATGATCCCTTTTTGAGTTTTCTGCC
>NC_057718.1:64796035-64838537 GCF_004010195.1 Chiloscyllium plagiosum
CCTCTGCCCGTCAGTCTGTCCTTACAATAGCACGTGTAGCCTTGAATATTCATTTCCCTTGTTCTAACTTCCCCTTCAATTTCCTTCTTAAACATCCAGTTTGTCCCCTCCCCCCGCTACTTAGTTTAAACGTAGCTGCGTTGCAGTAGCAAACCTGTCTGCCAGAATGCTGGCCCCTAACCTATAATTTATATAATATTATATAAATTATATAATAGAGACAGGTGCAAACTGTCTCTATTATATAATTTATGCTTACCACAAAACATACCCCAATTTGTCTTTCAATGAGATTAATGTTTCAAATGTCCCAAGAGCTTTCAGTGATTTGTCACTATTGTCAGGAATCTTTCTTTGTATTCCCTGGTGAGTAAAGAATGGGGCATTTGAGGATTTTTTGAAAGTTTTTTGTTTCTCATGGAAGTGAGAGATGGTCCTATATCTATGCTGTGTCCAAACAGCCAAAGGTGAATGTTACATGTGGCTGGCTGATATGTTTGAAAGAAAGGATAAAGGGATATCTAGGGCCAGCCAACTTCATGTTGGCTACATTCTTTTGTCCTTTTGCCATGGTATGCATGTGTTGTTGCTACTATTGTTGCTACTGGTCCTTATTATTGATCTTGTTGATGAGTGACTAATAATTGGTAATGTGGTTGAGCTTTCTGCAAGGTTAAGCAAAAGCAGGACACTCTGCCCAATGTGGGTAAGCACTGCTACAGTCAAAAATTTGGACAAGTCACATTTGTTTGTGAGACTGATGTTGTAAACTTTGTAGATCATTTCTATCATATAAGATAATGATTCTGAAAGAGTTAATGTTGGAGCCTGCATTAAATTCTACCTAATCCAATGATGTCATAGGGACTGGGGGAGGTGGGGGGGAAGAAGAGGCAGAAACTATTAGATCTTCAACCAAGAAGATCCTATCCACAGTTCTTCAAACAGTCTTAGTAATTATATCTACCTTACTAATGTAACATGCACTTGATTGTGATCATGCAATAAATTACATCCAGTTGTAAACTAACAACATTTTTTTCACAACTCACTGGTAGTATTCCTCAACCACTGTTCACTAAGTAAGCCCTTAACCCTACCCAGGAAAAGGGAATGATAGCTGCACACTACATTATACACAAACTGATAATGACTGGCATTGCCACATACACAGCAGTTTCCGTGCATCTGAGCATGTGCATGTTTAGCAATTGTTATATATAAAGCAATTGTTATATATATCCTGTTTTTCTTATGTACAAGTAGTGCACTTTTTGCCCAGTTGTAGTCATTTTTCTCAGGCCTAAGTGTCTTAGAAATTTCTTCCAATTCTTCAGCTCAGTAATGGAGAAGTAAGGCCTTTTTTAAAAAAAAGCAAAAGGACAGTGGATGCTGGATGAGACAAAAACAGACACTGCTGGAAAACCTCAGCAAGTTTGGTAGGATCTGTGGAGAGAAATCAGAGTTAATGTTTCAGGTACAGTGACCCTTCCTTTTAACTTTTTAAAATCAATTTTGGGATTGCAAGAGCTACTATGGAACTTTTGGAACATTGTAGACATTTGGTAACATGGAAGTATAGATGATGGTTTCAAATCCCCATCCAAAGGTGGTACACATAGCATATACAATCTCATGTAGATAAGCATGAAAGTGATAGTAATCCAAGATCACAGTCCATCAAAGAAGTCTGTGTGCATCATTAATATCCTTTTAGGAAAGAAAATGTAGCTTTTGTCTTATTTATATTAATGCAGCATATTTATTTGGTTTGCTCTGAGTCTACACCCACAGCAATGTGCCTGTCTCTTGACTGGCTTTCGAAATAGCATTTCAAGGGTGATTTGGGATGAACCAGTGAAACCCTCAACCTGTGAAAGAATTTTTAAAAATGTAATTTTCAGTACACTGCAGGGCCATATGGTCATCATCTACTTCTATGTTATACTTCTAATGGTTAGATGATCTTTTGTTGGAAACTGTCATTGGTTGACACTTGTATGTTGCAAATGTTGCTTGCCACTTGTCAGCCCAAACATGGATACTGTCTAGGTCTTGCTACAATTGGACATGATTGCTTCAATGTCTGAGAGTCATGAGTGAGGCTGAGCATTGTGCAATCATCTGGGCACATTCTCACTTTTGACTTTAGGATACATGGGAGTCATTGAAGCAACTGAAGATGGTTGGGTCAAGAACACTACCCTGAGAAACTCTTGAAGTGATATTCTGGACGGGGGAGGATTAACTTTCAACAACCAAAACCACCTTTTGTACCAGATTTGTCTCTAACCCACAGAGAGTCTTCCACTGATTCCCATTGACTAGCTATTTTTATGGCTCTTTGATGTCACGTTCAATTAATGTTGCCTTTATCAAGGGCTGTCACTTTCACCTCACCTCTGGAATTTGGCTCTTTCTCCATGTCTGGGCCAAAGCTGAAATGAGGACAGGAGTTAAGTGACCCCAGGTAGAACCAAAACAACTGGGCACCAGTGAGCAGGTTATCCCTTTGCAAATAGCACTTCGTCACTCTGTCAACACCCCTTCTTTCACATTGCTGATGGGAGAAGAGTGGACCGACAGAGTGGTAAATGGTCATTTTGGTTTTGTCTTTTATTTTGTGCACAAGACATAACTGGGCAATTTTCCATCTTGCCAAAAGATGCCAGTATTATATCTGTACTGAATCAGCTTGGCCAGCGCCATGCTAACTCTAGAGTACATCTTCAGTACTATTGCTGGAATGATGTCTGAAGCCATTGACTATGTGTATCCACTGTCTTCAGTCATTTATTTTATGTCATGTGGACCGAATGAAATTGATTGAAGACTGGCATCTGAGACAACCTTAAGCCAAGATGGATCATCCACGATGCTTCTTGCTGAAGACGAATACAAATACTTCCACACTATCTTTTCACTGAATGTGCACTAAAGATGGGATATTTGTAGTGCCTCCACCCTTTGTTCGTTGTTTAATTGTCCATCACCGTTTAGTTCTAATCTATTAGTTGTCCATTCATCTGGCCCTGTCTATTGCACATTGTTTTACTGTTTGGCATGTGAGTAGTCCCGTTTTGTAGGTTTACCAGGTTGACCACTTATTTTTAGATATGTTTTCAACAGTCAGGGTTAGTTTTCCTCTTTAACCTGACATCATGAGATTTCATGCTGTCCAGTGCCAATGTTGAGGACTCCCATGGTAACAGTGCTGCCATTTTTGGTGGGTCTGTCCTGCCAGTGGTACCACAGATACCCAGGATGGTGATGACATGGTCTGGGACATGGTCTGTAAGGTATGATTCTGAGAGTGTTTTGGAACAGATCAAACCCCCTCAAAATATATCAATCAGATAGCCTCGACGCTAACTTTTTATATTACTTAAAGGCAAATGAAAGGTGATTTAATTATTCCACCACTAGGCTTTAAGCAAAATACACTTTATTCCTACAACACAGTTAAAATACAAACAAAAAAAAAGTATTGGCATAACTTTAACTTATTGAAGCACTTCAATAAAATAATATACTACTATAATGTAATAACATCTAATCTTCAACTGTTCCAATATAGCAGCATCTCATAAATACACCGTTGGTAAAAGCAAATTCAGCAAAATAGAGTTTTTCTCATACACTATCTCCTTTCCAGTCCAGGAGAAAGGAACACTGAAAGAAACAGTCTGACAGCAGAGAAAGAGAGCTGTATCTATCAGCTTCCACAACAAACAACTAAATTCCTGGGTCAATGTGAACCTGATTCTCCCAACTCCTGCTCCTGTCTAATATTACAAAATCTCAGGGAGCCTAAAGCTGTTTACCCACTGCTTCTGAAGCCGACACTCCATCACACTGTGACAATACCACTCTGTAAGAGAAACAACACAGAATAAACCTTTGTTTAAGGCACAGTACGTTACAATGAGTATGATCGTTACTTGACTAATTAGAGCCAGCTCTCCCAGATGTTTGGTACAAGCTCTTAAATGTTTCTAAAAGCACTTTACAGGATGGATCGGGCTGTGTTTGCCCTTGTCATTTCAAGTGCCTTGGTTGGTACAGGGTTTGCTGTCTAGTTTCATTCCTTTTTATTTAGTTTTTGTAACAGTTTGATACAATTGAGTGGCCTGTTAGGCTATTACAGAACACAGTCAAGAATCAACCACATTGCTTTGGATCTAGAGCCACAAGTAGACCAGCAGATTTCCTCTCCTAAAGGACATTAGTGAACCAGTTGACCTTTTATAACAAGTGACAGTGGGAGCCACCAGGCTAGCTTCAATTCCAGAATTATATTTAATTGAATTCAAATTTCACCATCTGAAATTCAAAGCCATATACCCAGAACATTAGCTGGATAACCTGTCCAGTAACATTATCACAATACCACCACCTCCCCATATCTGGTCATTGGCTAAAAATGAATGAGATTTTTCATCTGCATTTGGTCTGCTGTTTCTCCAGTTCACACAACTTTTATTTCATCAGCAATTATTAATTTCAACTCTGATCTATGGTCTTTAAATCTATCAATTCATTTTTCCTTTTTTTGCTTTTGCTGTTTCTTTGTTTCACTGAGATTTCTTTTCATTCTCTGATTTAAAGATTCCAATGGCTGTCGAACAATTTTTTGTTATAATTTTACCAGTAATCATTCCACCCATGCTCCCTTGCATGGTTTATTGTTCAATCTGTTTGTTCATATTCTTCTTAAATGGCTGTCTATCCCTCAATTCATTTATTTGTCACTTCTGATGAACTGATCTGAATTGTTAACTTGTTTGCTTTCTTCACAGATGTTGACTAATCGGTAGGGAGTTTTGAGCACTGTTTGTATTTTAACTTCTACCATTAGGAACCTCTTTGCTTTTCATTTACAGCCTAGAAAAGTCAATGGTAAAGAGATTTCCACATCAGTAATATGCATGCCTCTTACAGAAGGTCTGAGATTTGGCACTGCAAGTTTTGTCATTGTATCCCTCCCAAAAGACCAATTTCAACACATTCAAAATCATTGTGGAAATCCCACCACGACCAGGCTTGCAGTGGTCTTGAAAAGAAAAAAAAACAAATCAAAATGAAAATTAAAAGCTATTAAATTTTTCCAGAATTCTTTATTTCTTCAGTATAAAGACATGATGTAAAATGACATGCAAAGCCATTACACAGCACAAATGATCACTCACGACTTACTTTTATTTACAGGTTGTATCACCCTCCTCTAGAAATCCGTATGGATGAGACAAATTAGTAACTTTAATATGAAGAGATTATTTTCATAAGACTGCAGGAAAATACCCTCAGCTCACAGAGATTGGTAGATGTCATAAGTAAGTGATCGCCAAAAATTTCACCCCATTTTAAAGGCACCCAGACCAAGAGGAATATAAGCAGGCTAACTGAGATTACTGTGCAGCGCCTAAACCTGCTAACTTTGTCAAAGATTGAAGTAGATCACAGTGCACCTTGGAAATGGTGCAGATATCCCAATCCAATGTAGTCCCACCTGCCAGCACCCGGCCCATAACCCTCCAAACCCTTCTTATTCATATACCCATCCAATTGCTTCTTAAATGTTGCAATTGTAACAATTTGCAAGGTCAAACTACTGGACAGTCTAAGGAATAGCACTGCATTCATCTGCAAGAAACATTTTCTTTCAATAAATATGTGCTTATCATAGTGCTATAAAAATATTAGACTTCAAAAAATCCATTTACAATATAAAGTGTATTTTGTCAAGTCAAATAATCTTAAATGTATTCAAGAAAGTTAGTTCCACCGACTGATACTGTGCAAAGTACGATTTGCCAAACTTACAAGCGGTTGTAATACAAAACAAATTATCAATCAGAAGAATGATTTCCTATACAACTTTTAAAAATTACAAATTAAAGATGCTGGAGAAATGGCAACATGGCATGGACATGTATATTAATTAGTTTACAGCCTCACAACTCACAGATGGCAAAATATAGAAGCGGAATGCCTGTATTCTGACTTACATTGCAATTCTGTCATTCACCAAGTGTCTAGTCTTTCCATTTATTATTACAACTGTCCCCTTCAATTTCTGTAATGGAGCAAAAAAACTAATTGAAAGCTATATTCCTTCACAATTACACCAAGGTGACTGGAAAAGGTAACAGGAAATATGAAAATGGCTGCCAGGACTGCTGTAATAACAGGCAAACTACCAGTTACTCAACTTCTATACCACAAAGGTTGATTTCTTTTCTAATAGCTGAATGCTAGGTATCATAGAGTCATAGAGATGTACAGCATAGAAACAGACCCTTCGGTCCAACCTGTTCATGCCGACCAGATATCCCAATCCAATCTAGTCCCACCTGCCAGCACCCGGCCCATATCCCTCCAAACCCTTCTTATTCATATACCCATCCAATTGCCTCTTAAATGTTGCAATTGTACCAGCCTCCACCACATCCTCTGGCAGCTCATTCCATACACATACCACCCTCTGCGTGAAAAGGTCTCTTTTATATTTTTCCCCTCTCACCCTTAACCTATGCCCTCAAGTTCTGGACTCCCCCAGGGAAAAGTCTTTGTCTATTTATCCTATCTATGCCCCTCATAATTTTGTAAACCTCTATAAGGTCACCCCTCAGCCTCCGACGCTCCAGGGAAAACCCTGTACTCAATACTCTGACCAATAAAGGAAAGCATATCAAATGCCTTCTTCACTATCCTACTACCTGCGGCTCCGCTTTCAAGGAGCTATGAACCTGCACTCCCAGGTCTCTTTGTTCAGCAACACTCCCTAAGATCTTACCATTAAGTGTATAAGTCCTGCTAAGATTTGCTTTCCCAAAATGCAGCACCACGCATTTATCTGAATTAAACTCCATCTGCAAATTCTCAGCCCATTGGCCCATCTGATCCAGATCCTGTTGTAATCTGAGGTAACCCTCTTCGCTTGCATGTTAAGTGTACATGTTGTGTACGTATCCTCATTAAAGGAGCAGAAAAGCAAGAAAACAATGTGAGCAATATTTTCTAGTTGCTTTTAGTGCAATTACATATAATCTGCTTGATGAGAAAAATATATCAGCATTAAACTTCAGATCTAATTTTAATACATTTAAAATGCCAACTGAGAGTTTATTGCTAATTCTTGCTGTCTGGCAGTGTTGTTTTGTATTTGTTGCAATAATACTTTGCTGCTGCTCATAGCCCCTACTCTTATTTGAATTATTCTATCTCTAGGAAAGTACTGTGCAGTTTGCTACTTTTTAAACTGGTGCAATATGACTTTACACTAGTAAAAGTGCCATGTGGTTATGTTATTGTCATACAGACTGAGTGTATCCCAGGTTCATTTTCTGGTAAGTGGTAAGTTACCTGATCTCAGCTCAGGCAGCAACATTTTTATAAATTCATTCTCAGGATATGGGCATCACTGGCAAGGCAGCATTTACTGACCACACCAAGTCAACAACATTGCTGCGGTTCTGGATTCACGTGTAGGCCAGACCAGGTAAAGGCAGTCTGCTTTGTGTCAATAAGTCATACCAATTTTATAGGGCAAATGTGAATTAAGTCTGTGCAACTTTGGAGGGAGATTGACTCTCTGACGGAATTCAGGTAGCTGTGAAGGATTCAATAACAACAGGCCACGGAAGTCTGAAAGATTGGCTGCTGCTACTCCGCAATGTCGGTACGTTGTCTAGTGCTCCAAGACCAGTCCTCCTAATGTGTACATGAGCGATAGCCCACTGCTTTATCTTTCCAAGGTCCATTGTACTTTATTAGTTGCTGCATAACTCAATGCCCATGATATTAAGTTATCATAATAATTGTATGCCCGGAATGTGACAGGACCTTATTTTTCTATTTTGCTTTTCAAAAATTTTATTTTCCAACATATACAGTTTACACATTCTGCCAATTAGCTGCTTTGTGTATTCTTCCCAACACAAAAGCTTCTTGCCACCTTTTATAAGAACCTTAGACATGATAAGGTTCATGATAAGGTTTCACTTCATTACATGGAATTATGCAAGCTGTACAGGACATTAGTTAGGCCACCATTGGAATACTGTGTGCAATCTTGTCTCCCTGCTTTACGAAGGATTTTGTGAAACTTGAAAAGGTTCAGAAAAGACTTACACAGTTGTTGAGAGTGTGGTGTTGGAAAAGCACAGCAGGTCAGGCAGCATCTGAGGAGCAGGAGAATCGATGTTTCGGGCGTAAGCTTTCAGGCATCCTTCATTGGATGCTGCCTGACTTGCTGGGCTTTTCCAGTACCACACCCCTGACTCTGATCTCCAGCACCTGCAGTGCTCACTTTCTCTGTGTTGATTTCAACCCAACTGCAAAGCGTCTTCCAAGGATACCTACCTTGAAGATGTTCTCCTCCCCCAATTCCTGATGAAGGGCTTATACCCGAAACATCGATTCTCCTGCTCCCTAGATGCTGCCTTATCTGCTGTGCTTTTCCAGGACCACACTCTTGACTCTGATCTCCACCATCTGCAGTCCTCACTTTCTCCTTACACAGATGTTGCCAGGGCTGGAGCATTTGAGCACTGGGGAGAGGCTGAATAGGCAAGTGCAATTTTCCCTGGAACATTGGAGGTTGAGGGGTGACCTTATAGAGGTTTATAAAATCATGAGGGGCATGAATAGGGTAAATAGACAAAGTCTTTTCACAGGGTGGGGCGAGTCCAAAACAAGAGGGCATAGGTTTAAGGTGAGAGGGGAAAGATGAAAAAGGAACCTAAGGGGCAATTTTTTTACACAGAGGGTGGTGCGTGTATGGAATGAACAGCCAGAGGAAGTAGTGGAGACTGGTACAATTACAACATTTAAAAGGCATCTGGATGAGTTAATGAATAGGAAAGGTTTAGAAGGATATGGGCCAAATGCTGGCAAATGGGACTCAATTTATTTAGAATATCTGATCAGCATGGATGAGTCGGACCAATGGGTCTGTTTCCATGCTATATATATCTATGACTCTAAGTGAAGCAATTAGACTAGACAACATATCTCGAAATTGAATAAATAAAACCTAACTAATTGGCTTTCCTGTTATCTCTCTTTGGAAATTTTAAGGATTTTTAAGAAACACATTCTCTAATAGCAAGATGGGTGGCACTGTGGCCCAGTGGTTAGCACTGCTGCCTCAGAGTGTCAGGGACCCAGGTTCAATACCCGCCTCAGGCCACTGTCTGTGTGGAGTTTGCACATTCTCCCTGTGTCTGCGTGGGTTTCCTCCCACAGTCCAAAGATGTGCAGGTTAGGTGAATTGGCCATACTAAATTGCCCATGTTAGGTGCAGTAGTCAGGGGTAAATATAGGGTAGGGGGAATGGATCAGGGTGGGTTGCCCTTCGGAGGGTTGGTGTGGACTTGTTGGGCTGAAGGGCTTGTTTCCACACTGTAGGTAATCTAATCCAAGATGCCGGTGACACATTTCATAAGTGTCACTTTTGTTCTTAAGCTCTCCTTTGGAGCTGAGATTAATTCTGGAGTTGAGTAATAACAACTGGTATCTAAATAACACCTTAATGTAATAAAGTGTCTGAAGACACATCCCATAGAAGACAGAAGGGAAGGGAAGCATTATTGTGTATTGCTCACCATCAGGTTCAGTATGGAGCACTCAATAGAATGGTAATTTACAATTCTGTAAATTCCAGGCTATTCTCATCTACCCTCATCCAGTTCAGGTACTGGAGACTGTTGCATTATATATGGGCAAGGCTACAGTCTCATCAGCAGCAAGTATGCTTTTGTACTGAAAATATTTCAGTTCAGTAACAATTAGATATATAGTGACACAAACTCTTAACATAATGCAAACTCAGTGTGACATTTTCACCATCTGACTGAAGGGGTCATGCTGACATAACTGTTTTGACATAAACTCTTTCATTCTACTTGCTAATGTCACTAAAACTATGGCCAGGCACCAATTCGGAAGCTCTAGCATTGAAACTGAAAGTGGAACTTGAGCATTGTGTGATTGATGTGCTTATTAAAATGTGTATGATGTATCTCAGTCTTTTCCACTTTTCTGAGTGGAGATTGCAAATGTTGAAAGCTACTCCAAGTGTGGTCCTATAAATACTTTATTTTAGTAGGTAAACAGTAGAATAGCATTCTATTGATAATCCCTGACACTTGCTTTGAATAAAATTTGTCTTAGTTTTGCCATACTACATAGAAAGATCCTATCTACAAGATTCTGTCGATATGAAAGAATCAATTTTCAGACCTTTCAGACATTATGAACACAATCTGTATTTTGAGATATCTGTGAAATTACTGTCAGACTAAAATACTGACTAAACTAAATGGTGTTTAAGGACCATATTCAATCCATCTGATAATCGTTTCTGAAATATACATTGAAAAACTCTCATCACTTCATAACAAAATAATATTCAATTAAATTACTGGTGCAATGATATTTAGAATAGGGTGATTGCTTTAAGTGCTCTATCATCAGCGGTTTATTCCTGAATGTGCAAAAATACAATGAATAATAAATACTTGTGAAATATTGGCAACTTCAAGTAAGTTATGAAATAGAAACAAAATACACAGCCAAGTTTGTTCGCATCTGAAAAGACCAATCTGCTTCTTTTCAGGCACTACTTCAGATTCCACCATTTGTCATTTTTCTGTTCACCTTAAATAAGTTATTTACCTTCTGAGAAATCAGTTTTTAAAATATCTAGAAATTAATTTAAAACTTCCACATGGCAACACTTTGCATACATACAGGTTCTGTTCATTGGCTCAGATTACAATTGTCACGCAATTAATATTCAACATAGACATTGGTTCATTATAAGGGTCAAAAAATGTGGCACTGGAAAAGCACAGCCGGTCAGGCAGCATCCGATGAGCAGGAGAGTCAATGTTTGGAGCATAAGCTCTTCATCATGAATGTGGGGGGAGATGGGGAGGGAGTGGTGAGGGATGTGGCAAGGAGGTTAAGATATAAATGGTGGTGTGGAGCTGGGGGAAGGTAGATGGGAATGCGATAGGTAAATCAAGGTGGAAGGTGATGGTGATAAGTCGAAGTGGAGGGTGGAGCAGATAGGTGGGAAGGAAGATGGACAGGTAAGACAGCTCAAGAAGGCAGCGCCGAATTGGACGGTTGGATCTAGGATAAGGTGGGGGGGTGGTGGTGAAGGGGAGATGAGGAAACAGGTGAAATTGGCATTAATTCCATGTGTTTGGAAGGCCCCAAGGTGGTAGATGAGGTGTTCTTCCTCCAGGTGTTGGGTGGCTAGGATTTGGCAGTGTAGGACACCCAGGACTTGCACGTCCTTGGCAGAGCGGGAGGAGGAGTTAAAGTAGTCGGCCAAAGGGCGGTGGTGGTTGTTTAGTGCATGTGTCCCGGAGATGTTCTCTGAAACGTTCCGCAAGTTGGCGCCCTGTCTCTCCAGTGTAGAGGAGACCATAACGAGAGCAACGGACACAGTAGATGAGATGTTTGGAGGTGCAGGAAAATCTCTGCTGGATGTGGAAGGATCTTTGGGGCCTTGGATGGAGGTGAGGGGGGAGGTGTGGGCACAGGTTTTACACTTCTTGTGGTGGCAGGGGTAAATGCTGGGAGTGGAGGGTGGGTATGTGGGGAGTGTCACAGAGGGAATGGCCACTGTGGAATGCTGAAAGAGGTAGGGAGTGAAATATATCTCTGGTAGTGAGGTCTGACTGTAGGTGGCAGAAGATGATGCATTGTATCAGAGGTCAGTGGGGTGGAAGGTGAGGACTGGAGGGGGTGTGTGGAATGCTATCCTTGCTGCGGTTATGGGGGTGGGGTTCAAGGGTGGAGGTGCAGGAAGTGGAGGAGATGCACTGGAATGGGACGCACTGGAGGGCACTGTTGACCACGTTCATTATAAACAGATTATTTGGCTGCGCATAACTGTTCTTACACAAGCAGTCAGGTCTGCTGTCAAAGCCACTTTATGTAAAGGCTTCTCTCTCACACACTTTGAAAAATAGTTTAAGGGATCCACAAATCCAGTGTTCAAAAATTTTACTGCTCCCTGGTGAAATACGTTTTGACAAAAAAGAGCAGAAATGTAGAAAAAGCAAGTTATCATTCACACCCTTGAGCCTCCTCTGCCACTCAGTTAAATAACACTTAATCTGCATCTTTAACTTCATTTACCTACCTTGAACCCTTTATACCCTTGCATAACTAAAAAAACAACTACCCATCTCAATTTTGAAAGATTCAGTTAAACTACCTTCAACAACTCTTTGGCTAGGTACTACCAGATTTCCGTTATCCTTCAAAGAATTGTAAAAGTGCTTCCTGATATTACCCCTAAACTAATTCTAATTTTAAGGTGATGCTTTTTCTTTTCCCTCCTTCACTGTCAAAAGAAATAGTTTGTCATGATTGTCCCTAACAACTATTGTCCCATTTGCTCTCACTGTACCATCTATTAGTCAGTACTGGCCTGAAGGAATCTCTGCCGTAAGTTGGGGAGATTTGTCACTTTGACTGGTTGCTCATGCACAAAATGCACCATCAGGATGCAGCTAAAATTGAAGTGGTTATGTGAGACAAAACAGAAAATGATAGGAAGGGAGGACTGACCTTGTTTGAACCAGTTCAATGTGTCATTTGCTCATTGATTTACCTTCTGCTGTCGTGGCACAGAAATTGCTTGGAATTATTAAAAACAGAAAACGCTGGAAATATTCATCAGAACAGGCAGAATTTTTCACATTCAGGGACTCTGAAAAGCCTTAAATCTGTTATGGTTTCACAGGAGAGTCTTGCAAAGTTTGTCTCATGGTTTCTCTGCAACATTTCCTGTGTGAGATATTGGCTAGGGCACAGAGCATTGTAAACTGAGAATACATTCCACAGATCTAAACCCTACAGGCGTCTGAGGAGAAGAAATCAAATGGAATTCCCTGGTCATTGCTACAGTTCGCTCAATTCCAGCAGGACAATAGAGAGTGAGCAGCTACGTTACAGTATATTCAGTACAGTGACAGATGATTTTCACCAAATTCCTTGATGGAATTTCCACTCACTCTTTAACGGGGCTACAGGATCATTAAAATAACACATAATTTAACTGCACTTAACGATAATATTTGGAGATGTCTCACCATCTCCTACAGTGCTTCTTTGATTTTCTTTAAAATACGTTTAGAACTCTCAACTAATCGCTTGCACCACAGGGATCAACTGAAGATAATGAGCCAAAGTTTATTGTGGCAAAGTAATGATGGTTCCTTCAGTTGCTAGACCTGCTCTTAATCAATTAATGGTGATGATAATTAAGACCGGGTGCAACTAACAGAAGGCACCGTTAACTGCTGATAAAGGTTGTATAAAATGGTGCAAAGCCCTTGACAAAACATCTGTTCTCATCCGAAATTGCTGCAGTATGCAACAAAAATTATGATGTATTATCATTGTTCTTATATTGAGAACATTTTTGAGCTAATATATTCATCATTATATAGCCCATAAATACTTTAAAAACTTCCCTCTTCACCAGAGAACTGCAGTCTGATAAGCAGATGGTAACATGAATTTTATATTCCAGGTTGAGCTGGTTTCAGAGTGGTTGAGAAACTCAGAAACAACACAATGAGCCTCATGTGCTAACTAGATTGTTCCAGCAGAGGGCGAGCCTCCCCTTTAGCATATTGGCCAGTACATCCATCACTGTTTGCTGTGTGGAAGTGACCATCCAGATGATCATGAATCTGAAATGTTCACTCTGTTTCTCTCACCACAGATGCTGCTAAAGCTGCTCAGCATTTTCTATTTATTTTTTAGTCCAGAAATTTTGACTAGGCTTCTTAACTACATGTTTATAACAGGTACCTAAGGTGGACAAAACCAGTATGACAGACAGGATAGACAGAATACACCACAAAAGTTCTGCCAGTGAGTTGAATCTGGTCAACAAGTAAAATTGGTGTTACATTCATTGTACAAGCTGGCATCTACACACATCATAGTTTCAGGCCACTACGACACTCTGATTGCCAATTCAACACAGCATGTGCTGTACAGACGGCAATTGAAAATTTTTACAATGTTCTTATTCATTACTAGGTTGGCAGATATTGCCAACCTTTCAACAAGATCCTTAAAGGGACTGCCGGAGGATGTATGCCAAATAAATATGATTTATGTCTTTTATATTAGCACCTTAGTCCTTGTCACCCACACTCACTTCCCAAATTGGCTTCTCTAAAGCATTCCTCAAGCTGTCAGGAAAAGTGACCCAGCTAGTCCTGTAGCACACCCAGTGGCTGACTCTGGATTTGTTCAGATTTCCATACCTTGCCCATACAATCCTAAGGACCAGCTTGTGATGGCTCTGCTGCTGACCTCATCGGGTACTTGAGAATGGGCTTGACCTAGTTCTGGTAGACCTAGTTTCTAGTCAAATGGATGGCACAGTGGCTCAGTGGTTAGCACTGCTGCCTCACAGCGCCAGGAACCTGGGTTTGATTCCAGCCTCAGGTGACTGTGTGAAGTTTGCATGTTGGACCCGTGTCTGCGTAGGTTTCCTCTGGGTCCTCTAGTTTCCCCCCAAAGTCCAAAGATGAGCAGATTAGATGGATTGGCCAAGATAACTTGCTTATAATGTCCACAGATGTGCAGACTATGTGGATTAGCCAGGGGAACTGTAGGGTTACAGAGATAAAAGAGGGGACTGGGTGTGGTGGGATGCTCTTCAGAGGCACAGTGTGAACATAATTGGCCAAATGGGAATCTATGCCTCCGCTTCCTGCTACCAGGATAATTTTTTTAAAAAATCCTCGTTCCAACATCATTTCCAATGTTTCTGCAAGCTAGTTAAATAACAAAAGCTGAATGTGAGATCAGAAAGTCCTTGAACTCTTCTCTGTGTTTAAACTCAGATATGCAATGGGAGATACCTTAGTGAGGAATGTTTCAATGTTTGAAGATGTCACTAATGAGATGCATGTGAACAACACAATAGAAACTATTGAATGCCTCAGGGTCTCTTATCCAGAGTGAAGTGTGAAGTCCATTTACTTTCTCAAGTGATGAATCCCTCACAAGTAATTATGAGTTGCCATTTAGTGGAATTGTCCTTTGTGCTATCCTGACTGTCCGCCACCATTTGCAAGTTCCCCTCCGAGACAGTGACCATCCTGACTTGGAAATATATTGCTTCAGTGTTGCTGGATCATAATCTTTTAATCCCCTCCCTAATAGTCTACCTACACCAAATGGGTTTAGTGGCAGCTCACCACCACTTTTTCAAGGGCAATTAGGGACGGGTAAAAAAATGCTGGTCCAGCCAGCGATATTATACTCCAGCACTGAAGAAAAAAAAGTACTTATTCTTTAGTCATGTTTGAAATAAAAACTAATTTTACTCATTTACTTCAAAAGCCACTCTCCTTTTTCCTCACATCCAATGTCTCATGACTTTTGACAATAGAAACAGAGGCCAATAATATCCCCAAAGCCCTGTGTTTTGAAATGAGAGATAAAGAAACTTTACTGAACCTCATTGCAAAGCAATAAATGTAAGTTTGATTGCATAATAATCAGAAGGGTTCAAGATATACATTCCCCTGCAACAAGGGAGATAACAGACAGTCTGACACTCAGTTATGGAAGTCTATCAGACTCAAAATGGCTGTGGAAATAATCCTTCTGTCCATATTCAAATCCTTTCCCAGGAAGGACTGAATGGGACAACTGTGAAGGGAGCTGGGCGCAAGTTACTCCCCCTAAGGTGGCATGAAGTAATGAAGTACTGTGACCCAACCTTGCAAGACCCTCCCCCCCCCCCACCAATTTAACCAACAAATCACTCATGTCCTTCTGATAAATTGTCACTGAATACTTCTAACTGACATTTCATGTGCAGGACAATGGGAACAATTACAAAGTACCAGGCATTTTTCTGTGAGTTGCTTATGACAAACTACATCTGAGTGAGTGAGTGAGTGAGTGAGTGAGTGAGTGAGTCTCAGCCAGGATGATGTAAGGTCCCAACATTTACCTTCAATATATGAAAGTTCAGAGGAGCAACATTGGCTATGATTTTCCTCATTACTATCTACAGACCCTAGCTCAAAGTGTTGGTGCTTATTTTAGTAGTCATCTAGTCGTACAGAATTTGAGGAAAACAGAAAAGTCACATTTTATTGATGATTTGCACTTTGCACTCATAAGGACAATTTGCAAAAAAAAACACCAAAATCAAAGAAAACTATTTAAAATGGATAAGAAGTGACTGCTGGTTGGTTAGCAAGTGAACTCTGATTAGTCAAGGAAGTCTCAAAGACTGTTCCCTGCCAATAATGACTGACAGGCTTAACTGTTAAGCTTTGCTTAAATTTAGAACTCTGGTCAAGACACGCTATGGCAAATGAACAGGAGAGTGGCTGTCACCTATTTTGTGATAAAATAGGCACAGATTGTATACATGTTCTTTCTGTAAGCAATGAACAGAGCATTGAGTGCCAAACTACATTGTCAATCACAGTATGGCATAATTGCATAATGTATTGGAATCTTCATATATTAATGCACAATTTTCCCTTCTATGCATACAGAAAGAACATGTACACAAATTGCACATGCTTTAATGCAAAATAGAGGACAGCAGTTCTATGTATCATTTCTCAGGTTTATGCCTTTAACAATCAGAATCCACCTGCCTTTTTAAAATTTAAACAATACTTGGTGGTTAACTGTCAGTCATTGGTGATTGGTACTATTTTCCATGGAAATGCCTCAACTACATACAGTCCACTTACCAACGAATCAGAATGCTCTTATTTTCTCAAAAAGTCTTTTCTTTTTACTTGAATACTTCTTGCAAATTGTCCTGATTAAGGGCAAGACTAGAAACTTCAGCAAAATGGGTTAAATTTATTGTTGGATAAGGACAGAATCCAGATCAATAGTAGTTCCCCATGAGTGAAAACCCTTCTGTCATTACTGTCAAGGTTCATATACAAGCAATGACTTCTTGGGTGTGGAGTTAGAAGCTAACTGCTCATCATTCAGTCCAGTAGAGGTCAATGTCTTCCAGTGAGAAACAGCAGGAAGAAAACTTAGAAGAAACATTGTTTCCCAGTACCTTCTTTGATTGTTAATGGTAGAATTGCAGCATTTCTGATTCTAACACTAATAAATGCTCTATTAGGGCATAATACTCCTTTCAATGTAAGCACATCATACAAGACTACAGGCGAAAGCCACATTTAGAAACAGAACTATGTAAAACCTGGTCAACTGCAGGCTGCTATTGCATTGTCTTATCACAGTACTCCATACATATCCATCAATGAAAAAAACAGTGCTTGCAGCCTCGTGTCCTTTCATACTCAAAATACATTGTGCTTCTTGCAACTTCACATTATTACAGGACATTAAAAAAATGCAACTATCGGATATGAGAAAACATCAATGAGGGTGTTAGATTGATTCACAAACATTTCTTTGGAGCAGAATTGCTGTCTCCTGAAAAAAAATAAAACCAGTTTAGCCACCATAAACCTTTAAACAGGATTCTCAGTCGAGAACGCTCTGCTCCAAACTGATGTAACTTTTCAGTCCCTTTTTTTTTAAACAATTAGAGGTAACAACATTGCTCCACTTTTTCAAGAGCATCAAATACAAGTGTTTTCTCAAAGCACTTGCTTATTTCTCCTTTTCCACTTATAAAAGAGATTAAACCTAGTTTACACAACCAATATTTGCCCATTCTTTTCAAACATCATCAGGCAAAAAAACTAATGTACTCCAGAAAGGGAAGTGGTGTTTGTTCATCTCCTGTTATCTTTACAGTGCTGCAAGTTAGGTGAATGATCCTTTGTTTTTGTCAAACACTGAATAATAGAAGCCTGAAACTAGGCTCAACCTTTGTGAATACTTTGGGTCAGTTGGGGCTTCTTGCATTGGCCAGGAAAGGACCACATTTTTACATATAATGAATAGAAACTTCCTAGAGGTGTTGTTCAATAGTTGTTATAGTCTTGTAGAAGTCAATCTTTTCATTCCTCTTCGTTGAGCCAGGTTTGATGCCATTACAGGTTCTAGTCTTGGTGCCTGAGGTGTGCGGTTTAAAGCAAAGTACGTGGCAGCCATTGCACCCTGCAATAAGATTTAAAACAAAAATCGGTGAAGTGGACATTACAAGATACATTCCAACTGCTTGAGTACTAGACATAGTTTAATTGTCTCTCACCTCTTTTCCCTTATTTGGATACAAACTTTCCTACACAACACCCGTGTGACTGTTCTTAGTATGAAAGGCTAGACAGGAGTGTTGGCAGCTAGTAGACCTTAGAGTGCATTACAGTCAAAACAAATTAAAAGTACACATTGCAGTAATAGACAATGAATGTCGGTTAGAAATTAGATCTGTAACTAACCTATCCTTAGGTAAGTGGGATTTTAAGAAATAATTTAATAGAGGGTAAATATGCAGTTGGAGCGATATTTTTTATTCATTCATGGGATGTGGGTAACCCAGTGTTAGTGTCTGGTCCTAACTGGAGTCAACCATGGGTCTGGAGTCACATGTGGATTAGACCAGGTAAGGATGGTAGATTTCCTTCCCTAAAGGGCATTAATGAACAAGATCAGTCTTTTACATGATGATCAACAGAGTCGCCAATTAGACCACTTTTTTAAAAAATTGAATTCACGTTTCACCTTTTGCCATGGTGGGATCTGACCACAATGTCTTCACAGGCTAACCTGAGGTCTGGAATACTGGCCCTGTGACTTTACTGCTATGCCACAATCTTCCCTTGGTTAATAAAATAGTTTTTTGGCTGCATCCAAGGGACAGAATTTAATAACAAAAATTGTAAAGCTCAACATACTGTTTAATGGTTGATTCAAATTGGCCTTTGAGCCACTATAAAAGAAATGCAGCAAATTGGAAGTGGGTAGCATTTACCCCACATTTGCTGCATACTTAGACTGAACAGGCTGGGGCTGTTTTCCCTGGAGCGTTGGAGGCTGAGGGGTGACCTTATAGAGGTTTACAAAATTATGAGGGGCATGGATAGGATAAATAGACAAAGTCTTTTCCCTGGGGTCGTGGAGTCCAGAACTAGAGGGCATAGGTTTAGGGTGAGAGGGGAAAGATAAAAAAGAGACCTCAGGGGCAACTTTTTCACACAGAGGGTGGTACGTGTATGGAATGAGCTGCCAGAGGATGTGGTGGAGGCTGGTACAATTGCAACATTTAAGAGGCATTTGGATGGCTATATGAATAGGAAGGGTTTGGAGGGATATGGGCCGGGTGCTGGCAGGTGGGACTAGATTGGGTTGGGATATCTGGTCGGCATGGACGGGTTGGACCGAAGGATCTGTTTCCATGCTGTACATCTCTATGACTCTATGACTCCAGCAGCATATTATATATGCAGCAAATGAAGAAGGAGCAAATGACATGCAACCCAGAGGAAGGGAGGAAATTGCAACTGAGATGGAAAGCCACTGATTTGTCTTATTGTTTAATTTTTGATTTTCTGCCACAACTTTGGTTAGGCTGTCGAAGGTAAATCCAGCTTTATATTTCCACAATTAAACTTGAATTGCATTTTTGTTTGTGAGGAAAATACATTAATTAATGAGGTTAAGTATAAAAGCAATCAGTGTTTATATAATGGTCCCTGGATTTTCCACTGGGGAAATTGTAGGGTCAAAGATGTGTCTCTTAATTTTTAGCTGTGTGTTATCATTATTCTCCATCCTAATTGTTTGGGAGAAATTCCCACATTTTCCTGGTTTTTGATATATTCCATTATTGTTGATCTAAAAGAGTAGATTCATCTAAAGAGTCATCAATCGATATAGAATAAAGAACTTCGGATGCTACAATTTTGACACAAAACTGAAATTACTGGAGAAACTTAGTAAGTCTGACAGCATCTGTGGAAAGAAAGCAGAGTCAAAATATTGAGTCCATTAACCTTTCTTCCAAACAGTTCAGAAAAAGGGTCACGAGATTCAAAATGGTAGTTCTGCTTTCTCTGTCAGACCTGCTGATTTTCTCCAGCAAGTTTTGTTTTTGTTTCACCAATGGATATATTTACTTGAGTTCTTTTCTTACCAAAAACAGCCTAATTATATTTTTAACGCTGAACCAGGATTAAGCATCTTGGAAGAAATCCCATATTTTGGCACTTTCTAGTCAACTTGTATCAGAGATGTTATTACACTTTTCTGGAGCAGGATGAGACTTGAACCTAGGTTTCCCAGCTCAGAGGTAGGCACTGTGCCACAGCACCCCGAAATCACAGACTATATGAAGATTAAAGGGATTCCTTCCTCCGTTGGCTGTCAACAAACAATATAGAGGTTTTAGGAAGTCTTGACCTCTGCCTGAAGTCAGAGGACAGTATGCTAAAAGGAAAACAAGTTTTAATTTGTGGTGATATTATATTTCTCTGAGCGGGATTCAGCAGATTATTTCTACATTTTTTACAAGAATGAAACCATGATCATCCACAAAATCATTTATGCACTGCTTCATGCAGAGTAGAATTAAAACCATCCCTTGATAGCATTATATGACACTCATCATTGCATTCTCCATTTAGATGGATCAGATCTGAAATACCTTACCTCAATTTTCCGGTGACACCAAGAAAAGCAACTTCCCAAACTCTTCAATCTTGACCTACAGCACCGCTGACTGTCACCAGTAAAGTCCTCTGTTACCTGGCAACTCTCATTACACAACTACACACATTGCTCTCTTCCTCAAAATGAGGCAGCCAAGAGGTGAAGCTAACCTACCAATATTGCTGGACGTCCTTTGTTTATCCAAGAGTTGTTAACCTGTGTTGAAAACTGCATTTCCTGTGATTCCAAGTGAAAACACTTTCACTTATTACAGAAATTTTAAAGTCATGATCTTTCACCTCCACTGTATGTTATTGTGATTGATGACAGGAGTGAAATCTATCAACCAGTTGCAATGCACCACAATACAATGATTACATTGAACTCTCTTACTCACTGGTTTCCTGGATCACTCCGACAATCAAAAATGGAAGCATTAAGTTGAACTGGACAATCCAACAGGATAAGGAATTGAGATGCTCCACACAGTCAGCAGCAGAAAACTGTGGGAATGAGGGCAGTGCTGCACACTCACTCAGAACAAAAGTCAGCAGTGAGAAGAATGAAGCAAGGTTGCTTGTTTCCAGCATGGTATGGCTGAGAGGAGGATTTCTTTCTAGTCCAACACCATCAGCCATGACAGCACCAAAACTCCTGTGGCTCATTTACTTTAATAAGCTCAACTGACCCTTAGTTATACTGAGTGGGGTGCCGGTTTCAATGCCCAATCCCCACCCTCTGTACTATAGGGTCAGTTTAGGGATAGCACTGGTTTGATTACATTTTCCCTGCTGGGAACAGGGGCATGTAATATCCCATCCCATCCTATGTATTCCATCTCTTTCCAACTGCTTTTTTTTTAGTAATTACTTTTCCTTCTGGATGGTTTTGCCACATTAAACTTTTCTCACAAAACAGCAACATGATTGTTCCACTGCCCATTTGGTGCAAGTACAAATTGAAAATAAATGAGTATTTATTGAATATTGAATATTGTCTAGGTTAGACTGTCACGATAAACCTATTTCACACTGTGCCCATGCTGCTGTAATACTAACACACTGCTGCACAGAAGGCTGGCATGATGTTCAGCATCTATCATGCCCACAGTGTCTCAGTTCTCTGATTTCTGCCATGTCCTGAGGAGATGATGCTGAAGTGATAGATTGGAAGCGATTCAGAGTTCAACCTCAGGACTTCCTTGAGACTGGTTATGGAGTATAGAAAGAGGCTACAAATGGGGTCTTCAGTTCATTGCATTGATGATCATGAAAACTGTACAGACCACTACTTGGTGTTCTTTAAGACAAGTTGCTAATGGTCCTAAAAGAGTATTTTGGGTACTTTCATTCCTCAGTAAGAACACCTCCCTGCAGCCATGCAGAAGGGACTTCAGAATAGTGAGTACAGAAGATACAGAAGTAAAAGCCATGCCTACATGTAAACAAAGTGACTGGAACTTGCCTTGACTAAATGAGCATCATGTCTGCTGAGCTGATTCTGAGATAGAAATTCCCGATTCACTATCCAGGGATGTCGAAGGACCTGTGCAGCTGTGTGCCTTTGATGAGGATCTACATGCAGCAGTTTAGATACCATATCCTGCAGAAGAAATTTCAATATATTAGACAAACAACAACATTTATCTCCTTTGACCTGGTCTAAGTTTATCTGATTTAATTCCTGTGAAGAAACTTGAAATCTTTTGCCACATTAAAGGAGTGAGTTGTTTTGAAATTATATCATGTAAAACTCAAACAGATATACAGATTAACCTCTGCATAGCTTTACTGCCACTTATTTTGGTAAATGCACTTAATTATTTGAAAAGAATTTGTGCCTCTGTGGTATCTTCCACATTGTCAGTGCACCCCAAATCCACTTATAGGCAACAAATTACTTTTTAAATATGCAGTAATAGAAACTTACATTTAGATCACATCTTTTATGTCGTGTAATGTTCCAAAATACTTAATAGCCTCATTATCTAAATCTGACACCAAATCTCATAAAAGGATTTCAATACTGATAATTAGAAGTTTGATCAAAGATGTCGTTTTTACAGAGACTTTGAAGTAAGGGGAGAAAGGTGGACAGTTTGAAGGAGGAAATTTAGCAGAAGAGAGATTCACAAGGAAGCTGCCCAGGCTGGAAGGTCTGTGTTACAAGAAATGATTGGATAGGCTGGGATTGTTTACTTGGAACAGTAAAGGTTGAGAAGAAACCTGATAGAAGTTAATAAGATAATGAGGCACATAGGATGAATAGGAAAACTCTTTTCCCATTACTATAGAAGCCATAAGATATAGAAGGTTAAGAATAGAATTGAGGAGAAATATTTTTAACTACAGGGTGGTAGGAGCTTGGAACCCACTGCCTGAAAGGGTGGTTAAAATAGAAACCCATAACATGTAAGCAGTAGATTAAAAAATATATTCACTTGCAATGCTATAATGCTCAGGTAAAGTTAAACTAGTGTAGTGAATCCTTTGTTGACCAACATGAGTATGATGGGCTGGGTGGCCTTCTTCTGTACTACAAAGGTTAATGAGTCTATAAATTCCTTCAGGCTTCAGGCCTAGTCATAGTTTCATGTTGTTAGCACATTTCACCAAGATTTTAATAAGCAGCAAAAAGACAAATAAACAATTAACCTATTTTCAGTCATTGTGGGTAGTGATAAATTATGACCAAAATAGCTCCATGATTCTGAAGCTAAAGTAAGAACCTTGATTTTGCACCTCATCTGAAAGATGTCATTTTTGTCAATGTCTTGTTAAGGTTTGTTAATTTTATTGTTCAGGTTAAATGCAACAGGGTCGTAGATATTAGTTGTTTTTGAGCACATATAAATAATTTGGGGGGCTCTTGTGGCACAGTGAATCTGAGTCAGGAGACCTGGGCTCAAGTCCCAGCTGCTCTGGATGTCTATAGTAATATCGCTGAACAAACTGACATAGGAATATCTATAAATAATATGTCCAACCTTGTTGATGGATGAGAGTTGAAAAACTAATTAGGCCAATAAACTCTCTTTACAAAGAAAAGACATGTGTCTTCATTTGTCACTCACCAATTAGTTTTAAATATTTAACACCTTTGACAGTCTTGGTACTTCACTGAAGTGGCAGTCTAGAAAATGGTAAGAAATTTCTACAGAGGTCATGATGTTTAGTGCCATCAATTTGGCAGGAGAAAGGGTTGCCCCTATGCCAAAGCGATGTTGACTAATCAGAAGGATCACTATCAAACTTCCAACCCTCATACTTGAGTTTTGAATAGGGACTAAAGCCACAATCTCTGTCACGGAACAGCCTCCCTCCTGGCGATAGAGCCTTCACTATGATCTTAGTACATCACAAGATGAGGTCTTGATCTCTAGTTTGTGCTGAGTATTTTATTTCAGTTAGTATAGTGGCTGCAATAGTATTCAATTAATCTTAACTTCCATTTAGGTAACTGATGGAATATTTCTGCTGGAAAGTAATTGGATCTAATTGTTGCACATGACCAAAGTTGAATTCAAAGTGATGCCATTAGAGACAGGAAATCAATGCTAGTTTTGTTAGTGACCTCTACATCCTGTAAATCTGTGACACAACAAAAATGAAATTAATTATTTCTAATTATGCTTCTCAAGCCAATCTTTCTAATGGGTATTTGGATGCAGTTAATTTCATAATATTTTTGGGGAATGCAAATAATAATGAATGTTGTGCTCCAGCTTGGGATGCTGAGAAAACTACAAGAGTAATTAAAAATATTTTAAGCAGAGAAACACTGGCTCTTGTGGAATCCTTGGAAACAGGATTTCATTTGTCAAATATATTTGGGGCAATTCCATATAAGGAATATCCTGAAAACATTTTGCCTTTGAACGTTGCATTGATAATTGTTCCTTGTAAGCTAACATTCACTGACCAAAAAGTACAAGTGAAAGAAATATTTAAGGATTAACTTTGCTATCATGAAACAAATGGAAATCTCCTAGATCAAATGGATTTATCCAAGTCATCAAGTATCTGACAGTTTTATGAAACAGACTGCTGAAGTCTAAACAATTGGGAATCCTAAAGGAGATGCATTTTGTAGTGTCTTGTAGAATGTCATAATGTCAATAGAGGACAGATGTGCCTTTTTTTTAAGAATTCAAAAGACCATATTTTTACCATAACATTGCAGCTACAAGGTTCACAGCTTAAATCAAAATGATTTTATGAAACAACAATCAAAGAACATGTATATTCTTAACTATGCTAACTTGAATATCCAACTGCATTAAAAATATTCAGGATACAATGAACACAGTTGCTTATTTTCTAAACTGAAATTTTTAACTTAAATTTCCTCCAAAGCCACTTGACTTACAGCCCAAAATTAATGTCAGATAGTTAGCAACTTAGCCTGAATACTGCTTTGAAGATTTTCTTATAGTTGACATTTCTTTGCATTTCTGCTTACTTTTGGCAAGTTTTTCTCCTTCAGACACCTCCTGGTAGACTCCCAAATCAGCAACAGGTCCTAATGAGCATCTGAAACAGGTCAGCATCCTCCTGGTAAACAACTCAGGTCAGCATCCTCCTGCTTCTCATATTCTCTTTCTCTTCTTGACCTGTGCTTTGTTGGCTTAGTTCCCTTTCTCTCTTTTTTTTCTGTTAATTCCTCTTCTTTCAGACCATGGCTTTTTATGATCCAGCCATTCATATCTCTTGAGACACTTTCTTTTATTTCAACATTTGCCTCATGACCACTCCCTTTGGATTCCCACCATGAAACCTTTTATCATTTAAACACTCCATGCCTAGACATTAATTAAGACAGAGGGGTATCTTCCCTCAGAGGATTCTTCATCTCTACCATAGACAACAGAATATATTGGGGGTGGGGGTGGGGGGTGTAAGTGCTTGAGAGGATTGAAGATCACAATTAGACCAATCTTGACCATCTGAGTAGCACAGTAGGCTTGAGGAACAGAATGACTTTCTCCTGCTCTTTTTTCTCGTTTTCCTATGGGTTCATTGACCTTACCTTTTCCTTCCTTCTCAAACTTTCTGTTTCACTTGTTCAAAACCCATTACATTTCTAACTATACCGTGTTCTGCCAAAAAAGTCATTGAAGTGATTTTACTAATTTTATTTCTCTCTCCACAGATCCTGCCAGGTCAATTGAGTAGTTCAAGTACTTTCAGGTTTTATTTCAGATTTCTGCTGCACATTCCTTTGGGTAGGTTGGGGTCATTCTCTTTGGATCAGAGGAAATCAGAGTTGTCAAAAATTAGGGGGATATAAAATAAAAAGATCAGGAAATAATAGAATTAAATAATTGGAGAAAAAGTCAGAGAAGTGTTAAGGAGAAATCTTTGTCTGCAGAGAAGCTGTGGATCAGGAACTCACTGCTTAGAAAGGGTGGCAGAACCAGAAACCTCCTGTACATTTAAAACATTTACATATGCCTTTAGATATGCTATAATCTGCAGAGCTTGGGCTAAGTCCTAGAGAGTGAATTTAGGCTGGCTAGCTCTTTGTGGCTAGCTGAGAATGTTCTCCTGTGTTACAACTTTCTACAATTCTGAATTATAATTGTTCCATTTCTGTGGAAGAGATGGATTGGCATTCACGAACAATTATTACTCCATTAATATGATTGTTACACTATTAATTATTGGACAACTTTCTACAGTGAACTTAATGAACAATTAATGTACAACATCTTGAAAATCGCAGGGGGGTTAAGTTGTTTCATGAAGCTATCAGCTCGAGATCAATGTTGATTGATCAGCAAGTTTCGCCAATACAAAATTCACAGGATATCTCTTGCTTTCTACACATTCTGCCGAATTTGCACATTAACAATATCGTGCATCATACAAGGTACCTTTTTTTTTCAATAACATTTCCCACAGTATTTGAAAAGCATGGCCTACCAATTTATCTGCTGGCCTACATTAGTGACACTCACCTTGGCAGCATCAGAAATTGTGTCCCAGTTTCCTCCACTGAGGGCATATTTCCCACTTCCAATGCGTGCTAGGATTTCTTCAGGAGTATCTTCAGGCCCATTCGCAAATGGCGTGAATCTAATTGTGAAGGACAAATTTCATTTGAACCTTTCGATTTCATTCACATTTTTATTTTATGGACATTGCTTAAAAATCTCAAAGACATTGCCTGGGAAAGATTATTGTCAAGTCCACATTTTTAATATGGTTATCTTATAAACAGATGTTACCACAATTTGTATGTCACTGAAAGGGGCTGAAATGTAGCAGATTATTCAGGGGGGAAAACATACACAGTTTGGTTAAAAACTTGGGTCTACTGTCTTCACTGAGTCAAATATCATAGCAATGTACTCACAACTTTCTAAGAAGCATCATACTCCCAAAACATGCAAAGTCTAACTGATATGATTGAGAAGGAATGGGGCTAGAAAGTTAGGATGAAAATGGGGTCTCTATGGAAGGATGGAGAGTTGAAAGGGATACAACTTCAGTGAAAAGATGAGCCTTTGATGCAGTGCAGTGTCTGGCGAGGTGAATGGTATTCAGTGCCCATGAGTGCAAATAAGCTAGGGTTCTTGAAGGTTTTGGGTGAAAAGGGGGGTTCCTTGGGCAAGGTAAGCCTAAGGCTTCCTTTTGTCATGAGGTGAGCTTTTTCTCACCCACAGGAAATCTAAGTTCATTTGTTTAAATTTACCTGCTGGGCATTTCAAATCACAATCCAGTTCACAGAAACTCTAAAAGGATAAGGAAGCTGGTATTGCTAATTCATGCAGACCTGTGTAGAATTTTATAGATTAGGTGTTGAACCCTCATTGGATCCAGTCCACAGATTTGAAGAGAAGCATGCAAACTTCTTACTTCCATCCTACTCTTATCGAAAGAACAAGTTAAAATTGGAGCACAGAAGAAAAGCAGCAGAGTTTGAGGAGAAAGTGAGGGGCTTCATTTTACCTGAACCCTTTCTTAGTTTCCCTGAAACTAAATTTAAAACCAGTCCATTGAGACACAAATCAAATAGAAAACTGAACTTTTCTGGAAACATGAATCTATTTCCACGTGTTTTCAATCAAAAGCATTCTTAATCCCTGTGTACAGAGGAAAGGTAGAGACGCGTGGCATTTTGCCTCATTTTCCTTTTTGTGCTGGATGCTCACTTGCAAGGATTGTGCCTGGATCAGACATGATTACACAACAGGGTGGTGTCAGTATGCCTTCTAATGTCATTTCACTGGGTCACCTCTGTCTTCTTCATTTGTCATTTTCAAATCTCTGCTAATTTTTGGAAATGCATGCTTCACAATCGTGTGATTTGTCTGCTGAACTATTTCTCCCTTGTTTCTTCTCCATAAGATACCAATTCACGCAGAGATATTATTCAAGATCCAAGTCTCCAAATGAATGGACTGCTGAACCTTCCAACTCTCTTTTGTGGTACTATCTCAGAGGATGATGAACATCTTGCTCAAAAGCTAAGCAGTAAACTAGGTAAAAAGCCTCGTGTGCTGTTACACTCTCTCTCCTTGTAAGCTACCTCTCATTTCAACCTTAAGATCAGGTTTCTACCAGACCCATTTAAGATATAAAAAGTTCTAAAATACTGGAAGCAATACGCAGTTTAAGACAACTCAACGGATTTAAAAACTTGTGTCAGCTGTTGAGCACTCATTTGTCCTTTAAGTAGTCGAACAGAGATTTAGTTTAAGTGTTAGTTTTAGTGAGATAGCAGTCAGGACATGAAGATAGGCTGAGGGGCTCGTAGAAATTAAGAGGACACAATGAATGGAGAGGGGAGAAAGATCTTTGAGTAGCTCAGGGGATGGGGAGCATCAGTAGGGATGGGACAGATGAAGTATTGAATAAAACTGGGTGGGGGTTAATGGTGGGTTGACTAAACTGCAGATTTTCATGGAAACATGAGGTAGAAATGCCAAGGGTTTTATACATTTCAATTTGATTATATGATAACGTTGTATTCTGTCTGCTACTTCTTTGTCCAATCACCTAACCTATCCAAATCTTTCTGCAGCCTCCCTGCCTCCTCAATGCTACCTGCCTCTCCACCTATCTTTGTATTGACTGTAAACTTAGCCAGAATGCCCTCAGTTCCTTAATCTAGGTCATTAAAGTATAAAGTGAAAAGTTGTGGTCCCAACACTGACCCCTGTGGAACACCACTGGTCACTGGCTTCCATCCATTCCCTACTCTCTGCTTTCTGCCAGACAGCTAATCTTTTATCCATGCTCGCACCTTATCTCTAACACCACGGGCCCTTATCTTATTCAGCAGCCTCCTGTGCGGCACCAACTTACTTGTTATCTCCTCAAAGAATTCTAACAGATTTGTTAGGCATGACCTCCTCTTGATGAAACCATGCTGAATTTGCCTAATTTTACCATGCACTTCCAAGTACTAAGGAATCTCATCCTTCACAACGGACTCCAAAATATTAGTAACGACTGAGGTCAGGCTAACCAGCATATAATTTCCTGTCTTTTGCCTTCCTCTCTTCTTAAACAAGAGCATTACATTAGCGATTTTTCAGTCCTCTGGAACTTCCCGACTCCAGTAATACATGAAAGATCACCTACTAAAGCCTCCATTCCCTCTTCAGCAATCTCCTTCAGAACTGTGGGATTTAGCCTATCTGGTTTGAGTGATTTATCCACTTTCAGACCTTTCAGTGTTTCCAGCACCTTCTCCTTGGTCATGGCCACCATACTCATCCCTCCCCCATGACTCTTTTGAATTTTTGGGATATTACTCATGTCTTCCACTGAGAAGACTGACACAAAATACCTATTCTGTTCCTCAGCAGTTTCTTTGTTCCCCATTACTACATCTCCAGCATCATTTTCCAGCAGCTCAACGTCTACCTTTGCCTCTCTTTTGCCCTTTATATATCTAAAAAAAACTTTTGCAATCTTTCCTAATATTATTGTCTTGCTTCTTGTCATAGTTAATCTTCACCCTCTTTATTCCTTTCTTCATTGTCCTCTGTTGGTCTTTGTAGGCTTCCCAATCCCCTGGCTTCCCACTGCCCTTCGCCACATTATATGTTTTCTCTTTTGCTTTTATGCAGTCCCTGACTTCCCTGGTCAGCCATGGTTGCCTCATCCTCCCTGTGCCATGCTTCATTTTCCTTGGGATGAATTTTTACTGTATGTCTCAAATTATTCCCAAAAACTACTGCCATTGCTGTTCCAGTCTTTCCTCCTAGGTTCCTCTCTCAGTCAATTCTGGTCAGCTCCTCCCTCATGCTTCTGTCATTGCCTTTGTTCAACTGTAATACCATTACATCTGATTCCACTTTCTCCCCTTCAAATTGCAGAGTAAACTCTATCATATTATGGTCACTGCCTCCTATGGGCTCCTTCACCTTAAGCTCCCTTATCAAGTCTGCCTCATTGCCTCATTGTCAGTTCCTTAGTGGGCTCCACCACAAGCTGCTCCAAAAAGCCACCTCATAGACATTCCACAAATTCCTTTTCTTGCAATCCACTAGTAACCTGTTTTTCAGAGTCCACCTGCATATTGAAATTCCCCACAATCACTGTAACCATGCCTTTCTTGCACGTATTTTCTATCTCTTGGTGTATCTTATGCCCCAAATCCTGACCTCTGTTTGGAGGCTTGTAGATAACTCCAATTTAAAAACCAAAAAAGATTTTTTTTTTTTTTACCTTTTGTGGTTCCTCAACTCTACCCACACAGATTCTACTTCATCTGACCCTACTTTGTTTATTGCTATTGATTTAATTTCACTTTTTAACAAGGCAACCCCACCCCTTCTGCCCATCTGACTGTCTTTTCAATAGGTTTTATATCCTTGGATATTTAGCTCCCAATCTGATCCCCTGCAGCCACATCTCTGTGATGCCCACAACATCATACCTGCCAACCTTGATCTGCACCACAAGCTCATTTACCTAATTTTGTATACTGCGTGCATTCAGATACAACACTTTCAGTCCTGTGTGGACCATCCCTTTTCTCATTGCCATTCATTTATCCAGCGTCGTTGAAGTTTGATTCCTAACCCTTTCCAAACACTCTGTGTTATTTTGTGTGCTGGGGACTTTAATAACTTCTCCTGAGTTCTCCCTTCTTTTCATATTTTTCAATGCAGTTGAATCCACTGCCACAGATGTTAACCTGCTGCTTTGCTTCACATTGGTCATTCTACTTCTTGGAGTTTTACCCTTCCTTTCACCCTGTACTCATCATGTACTTACCACCCTTCACTTAATGTATCTCAGGGCTTTGTGAGGAGCTGACAGGATGCGGTTCCAGTGATTCTGGTATGTACATGTCTCAACTGCAGTTAAGAGGAGCAAATAAAGACTTATGGCACAAAGAAGGCCACTCAGCCAATCACGTTCTAGACAGCCAAAATGAGCCTTTAACATTGGCCTATACAGATCTTTTCCCAGATTTCATCTAAATCTAATGGAATTGTGATCATTCCCACTGAAATACTCTCTTCCTGATATTCCTTCAAACTCTCCAGATTTGTTCCTTAAAACCAAGTCCCGAGTTGTTTCTTTTGTTGGGCTTGTTATATTGTGTTAAAAAGATTTTCTTGAATGAATTTTAAGATTTCTGCATCTTTTTACGTGAAGTTATCTCAGTTAATATTAGGACAGTTGAAGCCCTTTATCTATCCTTATGTTTCTGTCTTTTTTTTAAGAATTAGAATTAGAATAAGAATCCTGACAAAGGATAAGACATACAATTAGAATCCTGACAGTGTGGAAATAGGTACTTCAGCCCAACAAGTCCACACCGACCTTCTGAAGAGTAACTCACCCAGACCCATCCCCCTACCCTATATATACCCCCCAACTTATACTGCCATGAACACCATGGGCAAATTAGCATGGCCAACTCACCTAACATGTTTGGATTGTGGGAGGAAACGAGAGCACCCAGAGGAAACCCACACAGAGACAGGAAGAACATGCAAACCCCACACAGTTGATTACCCAAGGCTGGAATCGAACCCGGGCTGGAATCAAACCCGGGTCCCTGGTGCTGTGAGGCAGCAGTGGTAACCACTGAGCCACTGTGCTGCCCCTGTTTTCAGGAGGTTAGGAACATAGGAATAGGAGTAGGCCATTTGCCCCTCAAGCCTCTTGCATCATTCAATGAGATTGTGGCTGATATGTGACCAAACTCCATATATCTGCCTTTGGCCCATATCCCTTAATAACTTTACTTAACAAAATTTATCTTGCATTAGAAATTAACAACTGATTCAGCATCCACCAAAGCTCTAGAAGAGTTGCCAAATATCTACCAACCTATGTGTGTAGAAGTGCTTCCTAATATCTGTCCTGAATGGTCTGACACTAATTCTCAGACAATATCCCCTAGTTGTAGAATCCCCAACCATTGGAAATAGTTTACCTTTATTTATCCTGTTTTTCCTGATAATATATTGAAGACTTTGGTCAGATCACCCCTAAGTTCTCGAGAAAACAGACCTAATTTGTGTAAACTCTCATCACAACTTAACCCATCATTTTTGTCAACCTATGCTACACTCCCTCCAAGGCTAATATATTCTTCTTAAGGTGTGGTGCCCCGATCTGCTCACGGTATTTCAAGTGGGGTCTAACCGGGGGGGGGGGGGGGGGGGTAACGAGGGGCAGGTTTGTATAATTGTAGCATAATGTCTGCATGCTTGTACTCCACTCTTCTAGATATAAAGGCTAGCATTCCATTAGTTTTCTTGATTATTTCCTGCACCTGTTTATGACATATTAAAAAATCTATGCACCTGAACCCCCAAGTTCATACCATCTAGAAAGATCCCCAATGAATAACCTCACATTTGCCTACATTGAGTTCCATCTGGCACAGTTTTGCTAATTCACTTAGCCTATCAATTTCCTTTTGTAATTTTATGCCATCATGTACACTGTCTATCTTCACATTTTGGTTATCTTCACATTTATTCTTCTATCTCCATGACTATTTGTGTGTCAATAAGTTACACTCAGCAATTTGAGTGGCCTACTTTTGTTCCTCAGTTTAATTGGCATGGCCATATGGCACTGTGCTAAGATTTGAGCACTCCATCACAGCAGAACAGTAAACTTTGGGGTGATGTGGGACAGAAAAAGAAATTCATGTTATTTGTTTCATTGCCAAGTAGCTGCTCACACATTCCATGGATGAAAATATTTGCTGGCTTACCCTGCTAGCATAGTGTAGAGTAGAATCCCCAAGCTCCACATGTCACAAGCTGCATCGTATCCTTGCCTCTTGAGCACCTACAACAGAAATGTGACAAAGGTATTACTCAGCTTCAGGCTCTACAATGGCTTAGACATGAAGTCTATTTTACCATTAAGTTGGTCAAATTGTTGGGAAAACCATAATAAGGGCAGCATGGTGGCTCAGTATTTGGCAGTACTGCCTCACAGTGCCAGAGACTTGGGTTGGATTCCAGCCTTGAGACACTGTCTGTGTGGAGTCTACATGTTCTCCCTATATCTGTGTGGGTTTTTGGCAGTTTGGTTTCCTCACACAAGATGTCCAGGTTAAGTGGATTAACCTTGTTAAATTATCTGTGGTGTCTTACTTGGTGTGCATACTTGGTGGATTAGCCATGGGAAAATTTGGGGATAGGATAGGGGGCTGGGTTTAGATGGGCTGCTCTTTGGAGGGTCGATACAGTATCAATGGGCCATATGGCCTCTTTTTGCACTATAGGGAATCTATGATTTGTCATCAGTAGGCATTAAAGAAATTTTCCCTTCCCTCACCCCTTGCTCACATGACAGGTAGGAGAGGACTGGATGGAGAGGAAGGAGACTAAAACTATCAAATATTTGTAATGCCAATCCCAGTTGCTAAAGCTGTGTCAACTTACAATTTAATGTGACACGTTTTGGTATAAAGTTAAAAATGACACAACAGGTATAGTCCAACAGGTTTTTTGGAAGTGCTAGCTTTTGGAGTACAGCTCCTTCATCCAGTAGCTGTGGAGCAGGATCATAAGACACAGAATTTATCGCAAAATATCATGCATGCAACTGATACCATATATTGAACAAATGTAGATTTCTGTTAAGTCTTTCATCTTTTAGAATTGATTGCAGGTTTCGGTTCATTGATATGTAAATCCCACAACTTCTTTGCTCACAAATACTGTGAAGTATTTATAATGGAGAACTCTAATAGTCCATTAAACATGAAAACATCACTGAACTCTCAGCATTTCTTGGAGGAACATACAGCTACCCACCCCTCTCTACCCTACCAGAATCACATCTCCCTGCTCCTACCAACCCTATTCTTACCAACCCTGCACAAAATACTGAGTTTATATATTCATGTTCATTTTATGGAAAGGCTTTTTAATTAACAGTTTGTGAGAAATTTATGATAATATCTTTTGATCTCTGACAGAATGGCACAGTGGCTGAGTGGTTAGCACTGCTGCCTCACAGCACTAAGGACCCAGGTTCAATTCCACCAATTTGTACATTCTCCTGTGACTGTGTTGGTTTCCTCTGGGTGCTTTGATTTCCTCCCACAGTGCAAAGATGTTTAGGTGGATTGGTCATATTAAATTGCCCACAGTATTGAGGGATGTGCAGGTTAGGTGGATTGGCCATGGGAAATGCAGGGTTACAGGGTGGGTGGATCTGGATGGGATGCTTTTTGAATGTTTGGTGCGGACTTGATGGATCAAATGGCCTGCTTCCACACAAGGATTCGATGACTACCATTTCAAGCCCTATTGTATCATGCATCATATTTGTCTTGAAATCTCTTAAGAGGTGATTAGTAATGCAGAGGACTTAAGTAAAGTGTCTAAATGAATGATTTTAAACAGAATAATACAATGCTCCCCGATGACACAGTTGGCAACTGCACTGTATGGTACTGAGCTTGATCACATAGGAATTATCCAGTCACCCTGTGCTCATATCCGTTTTGAGACAACAGAAGGTATTATTTATGAAAATAGTTGGTGAACCTTGCTACAAATTTGAAGTAGCTTTTAGATGTCCTTCTCTGGTATAGCATCAGCAGTCTTTCCTGTAAACAAACACATATCCCTGATGATAAAGGTAATTCCTGTTACCTATTATTCATCCACGATGGCAAAACCTAAGCCTGCATAACAATGAGGCAACTTTCATATGAACAGAATGTGTTGATTTCCCTTTTGCAATCTTCTGAAAGGTAGATTGCAATTTGATCCAAATTGTTGAACTGTTTATGTTTCAGTTAAATAAATGAGGAATTATGCTTCACTAACCATGTAAGTGTGCTGAAGTATATGTATTTTGCTGAAAGTCTTTTTTTCTCTGAAACCTTGGGCATTGTGAATGCTCTTTGGAAGCAGTAAAATAAGGTGACGCATTCCTTGTTGTTAGTAACCTTTGTGAATTCCCATTTCAGTGACTTTATTCTTTATTGTAAAATATACTTTATTTATAAATTATCTATAAGTAAATACAATAGATCCCAAACAGTTCACTCCAGACTTTACAGAAAATAGAGAGGAATTTTGAAATTCCTCATTGGAGCTTCAATCTAGTTGCAACAAAAAGGCATTTTCTAAACATGAAAGGAAACTATTAACATTCCCATGAAGGTTACAAAGGTATTTTGAGTAAACTCATCGATATACCTTTATTCTAAAAGTACAGCAGATGCCTGAAACAACTGACTTTATTTCATTAGCTTTAAATAGTAACATACGACATGTATCTAAATGCTTTCCAAAGAAAATGCTTCAAAATCCCAAAATACAATGCAGTGAATATAGATTGGCACCTTTGTGTTTAAAATATCTAAAAGGCAATTATTTTTGTTTTTCAATCATGCTATGGATTATCTATTTTTGTAAGCATAAAAATGTTGCAAACTAGACTCATTATCCTGGGTACTTGCCCAAAAGTGCAAGGAGCTAACTCCCACAGATTAATAAGTAATGTGTTCCAGACAGAAAAAAAACTGATGGTGCTGTTTATGCAAATAATACCTTAGTAGGATTAAAAACATTATTATTGTTCTGATCAATCCACTTCAATACATCAATATATTCAAGAATATATTGGAAATATTAACACCACCTGACAAAATGGCATTGGAAACAAGCATCAGTTTACAATATTGATGAATTCTGTTAAGCACTTCAGCAAAACACCATAAGGAATTGTAAAGCTTCTTACCTCAGGTGCAACAAAGTTGGCAGTATAACATGGAGTCATTAGAAGGCCATTCTCAGCTCGGAGTTGCTTGGCAAAACCAAAGTCACAAATTCTAATTGATTCTGGATTTCCTGATTCATCCACATACAAAATGTTACTCGGCTTCAGATCTCGATGAACAACCTACAGGAATTAGAAAGCAGCACTGAATCATCAACTATAAATCACAAATGATCCATCTGCACCCGGTGAGTTTGTGATGACTGCTGCCAGTGAGTTTCTTGTTTGCTGGGATTGCTGGATTCTCCAATGATGTTTAATGCTGGGTATTCCAGTGCAGAGTCTGCGGCCAATAATTTATACCTTCAGTGGGCAATAATCCAGCAGTATAGGTTGTCTGCCTCATATGGAAACTTCCCAGGCAGTGAAAATGACAATTACTCTCTCCATGCTATCATCAAGCTCTTTCAAGAGAAGTGATCTATCACTATTTGTTTAAAATAATGTACAGAAGAATTTTCTATCAATTCATTAACCAGAAAATAACACACTGAAGAAATTCAGTTGCAAAGGAAATTCTACCCACATACTTATTATGGTACTTATCAGGATAAAGGATGTCAATTCCAGAGAGCCAAATACTTTTCATTTTTAGCACCACGTATCAGCATCAAGTAGGCCCAGGTCAAGTACTGCAGAGTATGAGTAAGATAACAGAATGAATTAGACATAGAATGATTTCTCGCCTGGCTTACTCCTCAACTAACACTGAAGTAACACTGATATAGCACTGTGAAATTTTCAGTATTCACCATAGTGCATTCCTGACTACTTCTGGCTGAATGTGGATTGAAATTGCCCATATTCATTTCAGACAGGAGCTTTGCAGGCATCTGGAGAGCACAGAATGAATGGAAAGATGCTTAACAGTTTCTAAACTAAGCCAAGGGAGAAAAAAAATCTTTCATTTATATAACACCCTTCACAATTTTAGGATATCACAAATCACTTTGTAGTGAATGTAGTCACTGCTGTAATTGAGGAAAGTCAACAATGAATTTTACACTCAGCAAATTCCCAAAGACTCTATGGTAATGACCAGACATGGCAGATGAGAGTTAAATGACAGAATGGTACTCCATTGTGCTGAAATGCCAGTTTAGATTTTGTGTTCAACTCTCTGGAATGAAACTTAATTTCATACCATATGGCTCACAGGCAAGTGCTGACACTGAGCTACAGGAGAGAGCATAAACCCATAACATCTGGTTGCTTGAAATATGTTGCATGTTGAAAGGAACTTTAATGGCCATGGGGTTTTTAACAGGACCCAATGGCTTCAGTTAATTTCTCAAATGCCTGCAGCAGGATGAGAGCAAGAGAATTTTAATCACCAAACTTTCATTAGCATTCTGAGCAGGAAGCCTTGGGAAAACACATATGGCACCTACTGGCTACGGGTTAAGGGATCAGAAGTGGCTCCAGGGACTGTTGAACTGGAAAGCGATGGTACAGGAAGGCCAGGAGGAATCTGGGCAAGAGGCAGTTTAAACAATCCACAGTCCTCTCTTCAAAAAGACAGCAAGATCATGTAGGAGGGCCTCTACAGTTTCCTGGTTTCCTTCATGTTAGCCTAAACCTGACAAGAAAAAGGAGGGCCTCAGGGCAAAGTTAACATCCCTATTAGGGCTTGGTTACTTAATTGGACCTCAATTCATTTATGTGGATTAAGATTATGTTGGCTATTGTCACATAGATATACAACATGTAAACAGACTCTTCTGTCCAACTCATGCTGACCAGATATCCTAAATTAATCTAGTTCCACTTGCCAGCATTTAGCCCATATCCCTCTAAACCCTTCCTTTTCATGTACCCATCCAGATGC
The DNA here is from genome assembly GCF_004010195.1 of Chiloscyllium plagiosum. Lineage (NCBI taxonomy): Eukaryota > Metazoa > Chordata > Chondrichthyes > Orectolobiformes > Hemiscylliidae > Chiloscyllium > Chiloscyllium plagiosum. The sequence continues at coordinate 64,833,707 of NC_057718.1, forward strand.
CTTTTAAATTCCATACACACACCACCCTCTGCATGAAAATCTTTCTCCTCTAACCTTAAACCCATGCCCTCTAGTTTTGGACTTTGCTACCCTGGAGAAAAGACCTCGGCTATTCACCCTATCTATGCGTATCATGATTTTATGAACCTCTGTAAGTTCACCCCTCAGCCTCCAACATTCCAGGGAAAATAACCCCAAACTATTCAGCCTCTCTCTATAGCACAAATCATCCAAACCTGGCAACATCCTTGTAAATCTTTGCTGAACTCTTTCAAGTTTCACAACATCTTTCCTATAGCAGGGGGACCAGAACTGAATGCAGTATTCCAAAAGTGACCTAACCAATTTCCTGTACAGCCTCAATATGACCTCACAACACCTATACTTAATGTCCTAATCAATAAAGGAAAGCATACCAAATTTCTTCTTCACTATCCTGTCTACCTGAGACTCCACTTTCAAGGATCTATGAACCTGCTCTCCAAAGTCTCTTTGTTCAGTAACACTCCCCAGGACCTTACCACTAAGTGTATAATCCCTACCCTGATTTGCCTTTCCAAAATGCAACACTTCACATTTATCAAAATTAAACACTAACTGCCACTCCTCGGCCCATCAGATCAAGGTCCTGTTGTTCTCTGAGATAATCTTCTTGGTTGTCCACTATACCAACAATTTTGGTATCATCTGTAAACTTATTAACCATTACTCCAATGTTCACATCCAAGTAATTTATATAAATGTCAAAAAGCAGCGGACCCAGCACCAATCCTTGTGGCACACTGCTGGTCACAGGCCACCAGTCTGAAAAGCAAACTCCACCACCACCCTTTATCTTCTACCTTCAAGCCAGTTCTGTAACCAAATGACTAGTTTTCCCTGTATTCCATGTGATCTAACTTTGCTAATCTGGAGAAAGTGAGGACTGCAGATGCTGGAGATCAGAGTTGAGAATGTGGTGCTGGAAAAGCACAGCAGGTCAGGCAGCATCTGAGGAGCAGGAGAATCGACGTTTCTGGGACCCTGTTGAACATCTTAGTGAAGTCCATATAAATCACATACATAATTCTGAAGTCATCAATCCTCTTTGTTACTTTTTCAAAAGTCTCAATTAAGTTAGTGAGACACAATTTCCCATGCACAAAGCCATGTTGACTATTCATAATCAGTCCTTGCCTTTCCAAACACATGTATATCCAGTCTATCAGAATTCCCTTCATCAACTTGCCCACCACCAATGTCAGGCTTGCTGGTCTAGACTTCCCTGGCTTTTCCAAACCATCTGTCTTAAATAGTGGCACCACATTAGCCAACCTCCAAGGTCCGGCAACTCACCTGCCGCTATTGATAATACAAATATCTCAGCCAGAGGCCCAGCAATCATTCCCCCAGCATCCCACAAACTTCTACAGAGACCTGATCAGGTATTGGAGATTTATCCATCTTTATACATTTTAAGATGTCTAGTACCTCTTCCTCTGTAATATGGACATTTTTCAAGTTGCTGTTATTTATTTCCCCAAGATGTCTAGCTTCCACCTCCTTCTCTACAGTAAATACAAATGTAAAATACTCATTTAGTATATCCTCCATATCCTGCAGTCCATGCATAGGCTGCCTTGCTGATCTTTAAAAGGCCCTATTCTCTCCCTAGTTACCCTTTTGTCCTCAATGTATTTGTTGAATCCTTCCAGATTTTTCTTAATCCTATTTGCCAAAGTTATCTCATGCCCTTTTTTGTCCTCCTGATTTCCCTCAAGTATACTTCTACTCTTCCATGGATTCACTTAAATTGTCTCTACCTGACACACGCTTCCTTCTTTTTCTTGACCAGAACCTCAAGTTCTCTAGTCATTCAGCATTCCCTACATTTGCTCTGCCTTGCCCTTCATCGTAACAGGAACATAATGTCTCTGGACTTTTGTTATTTCATTTTTGAAGGCCTCTCATTTTCCAGTCATCCCTTTGCCTGCAAATATCCACCCCCACACAACCTTTGAAAGTTCTTGCCTAATGTTGTCAAAATTGTCCTTCCTCCAATTTAGAACATTAACTTTTAGATCTGGACTATCCTTTTCCATCATTATTTTGAAATAAATAGAATTTTTATCACTGGCCCTAGAGTGCTCCCCCACTGCCACATCCGTCACCTATTATCTCCCAAGAATAGATACATCCACATACTGAATCAGAAAATGTTCTTGCACACACTTAACAAATTCCTCTCCATCTAAACCCTAAACGCAATGGCAGTCCCAGTCTATGTTTGGAAAGTTAAAATCCCCTATCATTACCATCCTATTATTTTTATAGGTAACTGAGATCTCCTTATAAATTTGCTTCTCAATTTCCCAATGACTATTTGGATGTCTACAGTACAATCCCAATAAGGTGATCATCCCTTTCTTATTTCTCAGTACCATTTAAATAACTTCCCTGTCCCTGGACATACTCCCAGGAATATCCTCCCTCAGTACAGCTGTAATGTTATCTCTCAACAAAAACATCACTCCACCTCCTTTCTTGCCCCCCTTTCTATCCTTCCTGCAGCATCTGGGACATTAAGGTGTCAGTCCTGTCCATTCCCAAGCCACATCTTTGTAATAGCCATGATATCCCAGCCCCATGTCCCCAACCATTCCTGAATTCATCTGCCATACCTGTTAGGCCTCTTGCACTGAAATAAATGCAGTTTAGTTTATCAGTTCTACCTTGTTCACTGCTTTGTTCCTGCCTGACTTGACTGTTTGACTTGCTCCTTTTCCCAACTGCACCAGCCTCAGACTGATCTCTTTTCTCACTATCTCCCTGGGTCTCCCCAATCCCCCTTACTAATTTAAATCCTATCGAGCAGCTCTAGCAAACTTCTCCACGAGTATACAGTCGCTTCTACTATAACACGCGTTTCTCCAATGTGAATTGGCGTTAACGCAATTGAAGAATTTAGACTATTATTTATAGAAGGCAAACTTTCCTTATCTCTATTGGCTGTAATATGATTCCAGCGCCATTGGTTTAAAGGACGCATCTATTGTGTATTTTTTAAATAATGCGACACTGCATGATAATGGAACTATCGTGTTAAATCAGAACTGATTGTATTAATCAACTTCTGATTCTGGTGCAATCCACTCTTCTAGCCAGGAGTGATTCCAATGATCCAAAAATGTAATCCTTCTCTCCTGCACCAGTTCCTCAGCCACGCATTCATCTGCTATATCCTCTTATTGCTACTCTCACTAGCTTGTGGCACCCGGAGTAACCCAGATATTACTACCCTCCAGGACCTATGTTTTAAATTCCTGCCTAATTTCCTACGCTCTGTCCTCAGAACCTTGTCCTTTTCTTATGTTGTTAGTTCCAATGTGTACAACAACTGGTTGCTGGTCCTTCTCCCCTTTGAGAATATTCTGCACCTCTCCGAAATATCCTTGATCCTGGCACCAGAGAGGCAACACATCATTCTGATATCTCAAACTGTAGGATTCAAGGGTTGTTCTGGAGCACGTGTATATGGAGCTAGATTATGACATTGTCAGGCAGATGGGAATGAGAGGGCACTGGTTCTGATCTTATCTAGTAGTTCTGTAAATGTAAATGTACACTTAGAAGGATCTCTACCTCTCCCTCTAATGAGCTCTCTTACTATGCTAGATCTTCCAAGGCAATTCAAAACGAGCAATAATTTGTGAGCAGCAGCAAATCCAACAAAAACAAATGCTGGCAAGAAGTGACTAATCAGACCCAGAATAGCCTCATAAAATAGTTGGAAAAGGCCTAAATATCCAGCAGCAGAAGCAGAGAGCAATGGGCGAAGGACTTCGAGACCAAGTAAGTAATCAGGGTAGAGGTGGGTAATCATGAAGGCAAAAGTGAGGACTGTAGATGCTGGAGAAAGTGGTGCTGGAAAAGCACAGCAGGTCAGACAGCATCCGAGTAGGAGTAGGAGAAGGGCAAAAGTCCTTTATCAGTAATGAGGCTGCGAATCGAAGGGGTGGTGAGATAATCATGAAGGCAGCCAAGTATTTAGCACAGAGAGCAGTGTGAGAAATGGGAAGCTTGGCTCATGGTGAGCAGTGGACTCCATTCTAGCTTTCCAAGTCATGTTCCACAAAGTACAGGCCTCAAACAGCCAGGCAACGAAAACTGGACAAAGTGCTTTTCATGATATCGGGATGCTTTGGGCCCAGCAAATAGAAATAACAAGAATCAAATCATTACTTTTTTGTATATTGTTGATAGTACTGCAGATGATATTCTGTGAATGGGGAGACATCCTCTTATGAGGATATCATTGAAGCCTTTGTGTATTTTAGATTTCATCAAAACATTAAATTCCATCTCCCATTACAAAGACAGGGTGAAAGAATCAGTTTATTTATAAATGATCTCCAGTTGACAATTGGAGCAATAAAAGGATGATTTTATAAGATGATTTAATAATATTCATCTATGCTTTGGAAGAAGTTCTGCATGACTTTCTACAACCTATTCCTGAAGAAGGGCCTGTGCCCGAAACGTCGAATCTCCTGTTCCCTGGATGCTGCCTGACCTGCTGTGCTGTTCCAGCAATAAAGTTTCAACTTTCTACAACTTATAAACATCACAAAAAGGGCAAAGGCAAATTAGAAAGAAAACTAGTATATCAGTACTCTAGTATATCAGGTGTACCCGAGAACTCTGTGGGAAGCTAGAGAAGTGATTGCTGGGCCTCTTGCTTTGATATTTATATCATCAATAGTCACAGGTGAAGTGCCAGAAGACTGGAGGTTGGCAAACGTGGTGCCACTGTTTAAGAAGGGTGGTAAGGACAAGCCAGGGAACTATAGAC
>NC_057718.1:64839199-64840542 GCF_004010195.1 Chiloscyllium plagiosum
TTTCCCTGGAGCATCGGAGGCTGAGGGGTGACCTTATAGAGGTTTACAAAATTGTGAGGGGCATGGATAGGATAGACAAAGTCTTTTCCCTGGGTTGGGGGAGTCCAGAACTAGAGGGCATAGGTATAGGGTGAGAGGGGAAAGATATAAAAAAGACCTAAGGGGCAACTTTTCCACGCAGAGGGTGATACATGTATGGAATGAGCTGCCAGAGGATGTGGTGAAGGCTGGTACAATTACAACATTTAAGAGGCATTTGGATTGGTATATGAATAGGAAGGGTTTGGAGGGATATGGGCCGGGTGCTGGCAGGTGGGACTAGATTGGGTTGGGATATCTGGTCAGCATGGACGGGTTGGAGCGAAAGATCTGTTTCCATGCTGTACATCCCTATGACTCTATAAAATATAAAAATGGATAGCAAACATCTGTAAGTACACAAAAGGGAAGAAAATAGGGAAAGTGAATGTTAGTCCCTTGCAGGAAAAGACTAGGAAATTAATAATGGGGGACACAGAAATGGCAGAGTTATTAAATCAATATTTTGCTTCAGTTTTCACAGTGGAGAACATTAGCAACATCGCAACAGTAACAGGTAATACAGAGGGTTCTAGAAAGAACGGAACCTGGGAAAATTGTCATCACTAGGGACTATTGGGAGTGAAGGCAGACAGGTCCTTAGGGCCCTATCACCTACATCTCAGGGACTGAAAGGAACTGGCAGCAGAGTTACAATGTTCCAAAATTACCTGGATGAGAGAAAGATTCTAGTGAATTGGAAAAATGCTATTACAACACCTTTATTCAAAAATAAGGGGCGGCAGAAAATAGGAAACCACAGACCAGTTAGTTTAACATGTGTAATTGGGAAATTATTAGAATTCATTATTAAAGAAGTAAATTGAGTGGTCTGCGGGAGATCTCCAAAGTCGCCTGTTTGACCACAAAGGGGGGAGTGAAGTGGGAGATGGCACGGGGCAGGGTGACACTAGGCACATGGACACACCAGATTGCCGCTGAGCCATAAATTGGCCACTTGACACACAAAATGGCCACCAGACCACAATATGGAAAGAGACAACAGAGCAAACACAGATACTGCCTGGGACCACCTGGTTGCCAGCACAACGCACTCACAACCTAATTGATTAGCTTAATGTTGTGGTTCTGTTCGCCGAGCTGGAAATTTTTGTTGCAAACGTTTCGTCACCTGTCTAGGTGACATCCTCAGTGCTTGGGAGCCTCCTGTGAAGCGCTTCTGTGGTGTTTCCTCCGGCATTTAAAGTGGCCTGTCCCTGCCGCTTCCGGTTGTCAGTTTCAGCTGTCCGCTGTAGTGGCCGGTA
>NC_057718.1:64841314-64886825 GCF_004010195.1 Chiloscyllium plagiosum
GTGGATGAGTGCCATGCCTCTAGGAATTCCCTGGCTGTTCTTATATATAGGACACTATATAGGACAAACAGGAAGACTGCTAATGATCCGCCTCCATGAACATCAACTAGCCATGAAATGCCACGACCAGCTATCCTTAGTAGCCACACATGCAGACGACAAGCAACATGAATTTGACTGGGACAACACTACCATTATAGGGCAAGCCAAACAAAGAACAGCCAGGGAATTCCTAGAAGCATGGCACTCATCCACAAACTCCATCAACAAACACATCGACCTGGACCCAATATACCGGCCACTACAGCGGACAGCTGAAACTGACAACCGGAATGCCGGAGGAAACACCACAGAAGCGCTACACAGGAGGCTCCCAAGCACTGAGGATGTCACCTAGACAGGGGTCGAAACGTTTGCAACAAAAATTTCTAGCTCGGCGAACAGACCCACAACAACGAGCACCCGAGCTACAAATTTTCACCCAAACTTTGATTAGTTTAAGCGGGTGGGGGAGAGAATATACATAAGTAGTGTATACTGGCTGCTGAAGTGTCTGGGTCCAGGCAACACCATTGACAGAAATGTTAACTGTTTGATACAGACTCAACACAAAGTGCTAATAGCCAGGGCTGCAGTAATCATCCTCCTCAGGAAGAGTGATTAGCGCCCATTACTACAGCAATGGACATCCATGCAGACGTTGAAATTGACAATGACCGCACGGAAATTAACAAAGACTGTACTGGAACTGACAATGACTGCACTGAAACTATCAATGATTCTGCAATGTTTACAATAAACAAACTATGTTACAAAGACAATAACCTCATCACTGACCTATTACATTACAAAATGTATAAAAGTATCTTAACATGTGCTCGAGGTGGAGAGAAGACTTTCGGCTCACCACCGCGCAGTTGATGTCTCTCTCTTTCCGGAGCTCGGGTATTTCCTTGTACAATAAACTCTGTCGTTGAACCCCGACTCTGACTCTGAGGCTGGTGATTTTCCCCTCAACAATAGAAAGCATTGTTTTATGAAGGGTAAATCATGTTTGACCAATTTGCTAGTTATTTGAAGAGGCAACAACCACATTGGATAATGGGGAATCTGTAGATATCGTGTATCTGGACTTCCAGAATGTATTTGATAAGGTGCTGCAAAAGTCTGTTACCCATGGTAAGATCACATGGGGTTAGGAGTATGTTATTATCTTGAATAGGTAATCGGCTAACCAACAGAGAGCAGAAAGTCAGGATAAATGGGTCTTTTTCTGTTTGGAAAGATGTTAACTAATGTAAACTTCAGCCCCAACAATTTACAATCTACATCAATGACTTGGATGTAGGGATAGAAAGTACTAGAGCCAAATTTGCAGATGACACTAAAATGGATGGGAAACAAAGCCGTAATGAAAAAATGAGAAATTTACAAATGGATAAGGATTTGTGAAAGGGCCAAAATTTGGCAAATTAAATTTAATGTGAAAATGGAGATTACCCATATTGGTGCGATGAATAAAAAGACAACTTATAGAGTATCATCTAAATGGAGAGGAACTTCAGAGTGCTTTGGTGCAGGAGAATCTTAGTGTGCTCATGCAAGAATTGCAAAAAACTAGTATGCAGGGACAGTGGTTAACAAGGAAAACAAATGACATTTATTGTCAAAGACAGAGTATAAAAGTAGGCAAGTCTTCCTGCAACTGTACAAGGTATTAATAAGACTGCACACTGAGTATTACAAACAATTTTGGTCCCTTGCTTGAGGAGGGAAGCAGTTGCATTGGAGACAGTTCAGAAGCCATTCACTAGATTGATGCCAGAGATGAGGAGTTTGTCTAATGAACAGCAGTTCAGCAGTTTCAGTCTATATTCTCTGGAATTTAGAAGAATGAGAGGAGATATGATTGAGATATCTAAGATGCTAAAGGGGATTGACAAAGTAGAGAGAATGTTTTCTCATGTGGGATAATCTAGAACGAGAGTTCATAGTTTTAGGATAAGGGGGAGCAGATTTTTAATAGAGCTGAGGAGAAATTATTTCTCTCAATGAGTCGTGGATTTATGGAATTCACCACCCCAGAATGATGTGCTGGGCCATTGATTAAATGTAAGGAGGAGATAAACAGATATCTCAATTAGTAGTGGGCTGAAAAGTTACAAACAACAGACAGATAAATGGAGTTGAGGCCGAGTTGAGATTATTCATATTCGTATTAAATGTTGGAACAGGCTTGAGGACTAAATTGCCTACTTCTGCTCCTAACTCTTATGTTTTAGTTGAGATTGAGCAAAGCGGTACAGGATAGTTAGTCAGAATGAACTGCAAAATCAAACCCGTATGTCCGGAAAGAGTGATTGAGCAATCCTGGAAAATACTGTCTAAATGCTCAGCATTGGTGTAAATGAATATTCTGAAGTTATAGAGCTATACAGTAAGGAAAGAGACCCTTCAGTCCAACTTATCCATGCTAATCAGATATCCTACATTAATCTAGTCCCATTTGCCAGTATTTGGCCCATATCCCTTTAAACTCTTTCTTTTCATGTACCCATCCAGATGCCTTTTAAATGTTGTAATTGTACCCACCTCCAACACTTCCCCTCTCGCTTTAAATCTATGCCCTCTAGTTTTGAACTCTCCTAGCCTGGGAAAAAGATATTGGCAATTCATCCTATCCATGCTCCTCAGGATTTTATAAACCTGTATAAAGTCATCCCTCAGCTTCCAATGGTCCAGCCAGCTGAACATAAGTGTGCAACAGACCATGATTCAAGTTTCTTTGCTGTTAGGTAGAAAGATTTAAAATAGAGGAGCACATAAAGTATTATTAATACCTTCACTTTAAAGAATTGAAATACACTTTGAAATCACTGTTACAAAAAGACAGTTTTAACGACTTTATGCAGTTTATCATATTTGACGCCCTTAGGAAAATGTTAAGTCTAATGGTTCATCAAAAGCGAACTGACTTAATTTCTTCCAGCATCTTATTAAGAGCTGTAGTAGACAGGTAGGAGGCTGGAAGAACACAGCAAGCCAGGCAGCATCTGGAGGTGGAGAAGTCAACGTTTCATGTATAACCCTTCTTCAGGATGGGAGGTGGGTGTAGGGGGAGCTGCAGATAAAGGGGGTGGCGGGGATGGGGTGGTGAAGTGGGGATAGGTGAAGACAGGTAGAGGGTACGACCTGGTTAGTCAATGGGAAGAATGAATCCAGTTGGTGGCAGGAGGAATGGAAGGGAGGGGGAAGGGCTGGGAAGGGAGTCGTGAATGGGAAGGGAGGTTACTTGAAATTGGCAAACTCAATGTTGAATCCTCTGGGTTGTAGGCTGCTCAGGCAAAAGATGAGGTGTTGTTCCTCCAATTTGTGGTTTGGTTTTTTGTGGCAATAGAGAAGGCCAAGGATGGTCATGTTAGAAAGGGAATGGGAAGGGGAATTAAAATAGGCGGTGACTGGGAGGTCCGGCCGGCCCCTGTGGGCCCGGCTGAGATGCTCAGTGAGCTGTTCCCTAAGTTTACGCTTGGTCACACGATGCAGAAAAGTGCACATCGGGAGCACCTGATGCAGTAAACTAGGTTGGAAGAGAGGCAGGTGAACTTCTGTCTCAACTGGAAGGACTGTCTGGAGCCCTGGATGGAGGTGAAGGGAGATGCTGTACCGGCAGGTTTTTATCTTTTCCAGTTGCAGGTGAAGGTAACTGGGGATTCGGGGTGGGGCTGGGGTGTGTTGGTGGGGAGAGTGGCACAAACCAAGGACTGTTGAAGGAACTGGTACTTGCGGAAGGCAGAGCGGGGTGGGGAGGGGAAGATGTTCTTGATGGTGCGGTGTATTTGGAGTTGGCAGAAGTGTTTAAGGATGATGTGTTGGGTGCAGAGACTGGTGGGTTGGTAGGTAAGGACAAGGGGACTCTGCCTTTATTGTGTTTGATCGGGGGGAGGGTTTAGAGCAGTGGAACGGGGAATGGAGGTGGTGAGGTAAAGGGCTGTCTGGATGACAGAGGGGGGAAAAGCATTTTGTTCAAAATAGGTGGACATCTGGGATGCGTGGGAGTGGACTGTCTCTTCATCCGTACAGATGCGGCGGAGTTGGACGAATTGGGAGGTTGCAATAGAGTTCTTACTAAGAGCTAAGCCATCTCTGGAAATGGCACAGGGAATCTTAGATGCACCAGGGTAAGTGTTGTTTCTTTCTTCATTCCGTACATTTCAGTCTGAGTGAGTCAGTACTTGGAAGGTTTACAGTCACCTTTATCAGAAAGAAGAAAGTGGTACCAGGCAGTTCAAACTGGAATTTACTCTGATCATTGAGAAACTAGCATAAGAGAAACCGAGCTTTTCAACAGAAGATGAGTGTTGAGACTCTATTCACTCTTTTGAACAACTGAAAATATTACTTAACTACATCAGCTGTTGGTTTAACAACATTGTTCCCACTGCAATGTTTTAAAATTTGTAGTCTTAAAACCAATTTGTTCATTCTAAGAAGAGATTTGAAGCTTCAGATAAATAAACAGCCCGTTGAATATGACTGTTGAATCATGAGACCATTGTTTGTTCGGGCACAATGCACATCTGAATATTCATTACAAATGACAAATACAATAATAATAGCTAACATGGTCTTATGGTTTTGTTGTTAAATGCTTATTCGTCATCTCTCTGTAACCTTCTATTACTCAAGATGAGTCAACAAAATTTAATATAAATATTTGTGAGAGTGAAGTAAGAGTTTGATACTGTAGATGAGCATGAATAATAGAGACAAGGTAGCATTATAAACTGGTGTAAAAATTCTCAGTTTATTGGTACAAAATTCCTTTATTCAGCACATTAATACTGAAATTAGCCCAATAACCATTAATGATCACGTCAACATAGCATGTAAAATAAATTTAGTAAATGTTTAAATCAGTAAATACCACCTTTTCCTAGTTGCTATCAGTTCTGACGAAAGGTCACTAGATTCAAAACGGTGATTCTGCTTTCTTTCCACAGATGCTGCCAGGCCTACTGAATTTCTCCAGCAATTTCTGTTTTTGTTTCAGATTTCCAGCATTTGTGGTTCTTTTATTTCACTGCTTTATTTCCCTACATTGCAATATTAAACTCATTTGAAATGCATTTTCTTGGCTGTAAAGCACTTTAAGACAATGATGCGTCAGGAGAGGCACTATACAAATGCAATAGTACTTTATTCTCTTAGATTTCTGAAACAATTTATGAAACAGTTTTTAGCCTAGAGGACAGGTGGTGGTATTCCTGACAAGTGGTAGCAATAATAGCTTCTTCCCTTATATCTTTGGAGAATTGTCTTAGAGCACCTGGTTTTGGTTGGAGGTATATCTCCTTAAAGTGTTTATTGTCCATATGTCTCTCCACCATAAGCATGATGGTTCTCAGCATCTTTTAGCAGGCCATGTTCACGTTCTTATTGGGTTTTTCTCTGCCCTCAAAATTGAGTGCAAATTTAATCCTGGATGTCAACATCTTCACTATGTTCTGCAGAATGTTTACAACCATAAGTGATTCTCTTTATGAATGAAGAAAATTGGACATCAGGGATTGTATGCTGTTGGAACTGTATAACTACTTCACATCCTTTGGTTCCAATACAAATTACCCCTGAATATGGGTATTACTTCACTACTCACCCTTTGGTCCCATTTAGTCCTCTTCATGGCTCTAGCTGAGACCTTGAACAGCTTTCATTCATTTTGTTGCATTACATTTACTTCACATTTATGCACAATTTCCCACAGAATGCAGAGTTCATGAGACTGATGCTCCAAGCCATCTATAAATTGTGGAAATTCTCCCAAGAACTGGGATATGGTCTCTGCCTGCAACGGAACAAACTGACCATTCCTACTTAAGTGACATAGGCTAGCCATTGCTGGTCTTTCTGCCTTTTCTAATTGTTGTTAACCTTTCAATGCCTGAATGCTTATAAGTTATCTGGTGATGTTTGCATCCTCTGGCTCATGTTGCTCAACATTTCAGAAATGCAGCAGGAGCAGACTCTCTTATCCTCCTTCCAAGCCCGAAAATATTGGGGATGTAGTCTGCCCAGAACATGTAAGTGCTCCAAGCTAAAGACAGAATTTAGAAGCAGGGCTTCAAGGAAAATGTACACATTTCCCCCAAGTTGATTTTTGGATGCATGTATACTGCATGACTCTGTGCTTATGGAAATTGAAATCTAGCAGATTAACAATGAGAACATACCCCTTGTGAGTGTAGGTATTCCACAGTCTTTGTGATTGTATAAAGTACTGCACTGGCCTCTCTTTCTGAGAAACACTTCTGCCGTAGGATCCTGTCCAGCAGCTCCCCTCCTCTCATTAGTTCCATGACAAGATACAAATACTTTCCATCATCATATACCTGAATTTAAAGCAAACAAAAACAAGGTCAGGTAAGATTTATTTGCTTTAATGAGCTCTGTGATGTAACAAAGATTCACAAGCAAAATAGTATAGTTCATAACCTCACGCTCATATAATTTGCATAAAGCCATTCTAATACACAGTGTATGATATGTTTTCTGTTATTATCTTTGGAGAATTCAGCTTGGTATTGATGTGGTACTATTGTATGAAATAATAAGCCGATTACCTCTTTATCATGTATATTGTGATTATAATTTCAGCTAATATAATGTGATTTCTGCTGAGCTTAATAAGTTTGCAGTGCACTAGTTTAAAATAGACTGATCAACAATAAATGGTACATTGTGACAATTAGTTCGTGTTTTGGCTTGAAAATTGTAAGTGATAAGCAATCTTTTTTCATAACAAATAATTCATAGCTGAGACTCCATAGTGCAACAATAGACTCATCTCACTGCTCACTATATAGCGAACAACAAGAAACAATAAAATGTTTTTGATCCCTACTCATATGCTTTCTGGAATTAGTACCTTGTCAATCCCCCCAAATCATTCATAATCCTGCAGAGATAAGGGGTTGAAACTAGTGAAGGGAGTCATTTTTATGTTCACAGATGAAGGCTTGCCCAACAGCAATACATATGACAAATTTGGAATTGTGGATAGAGTACTTCCAAATGACCAACTTGCAGTCCCACAACGTCAGAATCAAGGACTCTGTTCTCTTCAACTGAATTACCTAACTCTCTAATAACCCCAGACCCTCCAGGTCCCCCTTTACCTTACTTTGTGACAGACCATTTTCAACCATCCCTCAAAGTGGAGACCCATCACATTTAACTTTGCTTCCAATTGTACTCCTTGCCTCCTCAGCCACTACATTACACCTTAATAATGCCCATCTTATTGTGTCATGCAGGCAGATGTGCCCCCGTCATCTCCCTGGCCACATCCTTGTCCACTCAAAAGACCATGTCAACACAACTGTACTGATAGCCTTTGACTCTAGCTGAAGTGCCAATGCACTAACAGACAAGGTATGATATGGCAAGGTATAATGCTGCTAATTACAGGTAAGCACTCAATGAGTGAGCACTAAGACAGCAAGAAAGCAGTCTTGAGATGCAGGCTGGTCCAATGCATGAGCTGGGTGGTTTCCCCCACTACTCAAAGTGTTCCTATAGCAGCCTTTCAACGCTAGCCGCTGATGCACTTTGCAATGTAGGTCTGTGGTTTCTAAACATTCTGCAAGGTGCCATGAGAATCATGAGACGGTGGAAGATATCAGATGCCAATGTGCATGGCTGAGGGATGCATGTGGCTGGTGCCCATGGATTGACCTGCGAGATGCTATTTGGTGCTGAGCAACTTGAATCTTCACAGCTGAAATCGATAGCTACCCACTTTGACTTCCATGTTGAGAGTTTTCAGCATTCAGTTTGCTTGGCACATTTGGTGGGATAGGCAACTTCACATTAGTGAGGCATTAACAAAATAGCCAACAAGCAACAATTCTCCTTAATAGATCATTCAAGGCTAGTGAATGATCATTCAAGGCTACCTAGTGAGAAATTCAATGCAATGCAGGCTAACTGCATTAAAAATGTGAGTTGCTCCCAACTTCGATATAGCACTTACTGGACTTCATGATTGATTTTGCAACAAAGCACACCATAGCCCATTTTGTTCAGGCCCCTAGAAGCTCTACCTCAGTTTTCAATTCCAGATTCCATTCATTTGAATTTAAACTCCATCAACTGTCATCATCTAATTTGAACCTATACCCTAAGCATTAACTTGGTCTTCTAGATCAGTAATCAAATGATATTATTACTACACCACTGTCTGCCTTGTACTGGTACAGTAATTTGTGCAATAACTTCATTCAGTCCCATGGAAACAATACAGTCATAGCGTCATACAGCATGGAAACAGACCCTTTGGTCCAATCAGTCCACGCTGACCACGTACCCAAACTAAACTAAACCCAATTACCTGCATTTGGCCCATATCCTGCCAAACCTTTCCCATCCGAAGAGTCTATTTCCGTGTTGTACATCTCTATGACCCTATTGGCAGGTGGGACTCGGTTGGGTTGGGATATTTGGTCAGCATGGACAAGTTGGACCGAAGGGTCTGTTTCCGTGTTGTACATCTCTCTGATTCTATTGGCAGGTGGGACTAGATTGGGTTCGGATATCTGGTCGGCATGGATGAGTTGGACCGAAGGGTCTGTTTCTGTGCAGTACATCTCTATGACTCTATACTCTATTTATGAACTTATCCAAATAACTTTTCAACATTGTAACTGTACCTGCAACTCCCACTTTCTCTGGTAGTTAATTCCATATTTACACTCTCTGTGCCCCTCATGTTCTTTTGAAATCTTTCTCCTCTCATCTTAAGAATATGCCCTGTAGTTTTGAAAGCCTCCACTGAAGGGAAAGGATCCTTGTCATTCACCTTATCTATTCCTCTCGTGATTTTATAAACCTCAATAAGGTCAACCTTCTATGTTCCAATAGAAATAATCTCAGTTTTTCCAGTCTATTTCTTTTATATCCTAAGCCCTTCATTCTCAGAAATGTGCTGGTAAACCTTTTCTGAACCCTATCTAGTTTAATAATATCCTAAGTTTATTTTTAGTATGGGGAGTATCTAATCAATAGTAATCATAATAAAATAGAATTTTAAAAATAATAATTACAAATGATTCAAGTAAGAAAATGACCAATGTAATAAATTGTGAGACAGTAGCTGAATTTTGAGAAGAATAGGTGGAAACTATGGAAGATAAATTGGAAAAAATAAGCTCTCATGGTTCTCAAGTGACAAAGAATGAAAATGGCAGACAATATTTAATAAGGTGATTTTGAACAGAATTATCACACTCGGCTGACATGCTTTAATTATTTGAAGAAGCAACACAAAAATTAAATAAGGGTAATATACCAGATAGAATATGCGTGAGTTTTCATAATTGCTTTGACAAGTCTTAATTGTCAGTTAAATGGCTCATCCCACTCCCACCATGATTTACCTGGCAGTAGGAGAAGACCCATGCTAAGTGGATTGACAAGCAGCTTTTTATAATAATTATGTAACCAAGGTCAGTACATGTGGAATTTGGAGTAAGCAACACAATGAATAGCTAGCTGGCTACAAAACTAAAACTAGTAACTACAAGTAAAACCAGGCCATCAGTGCAGCTTGGGAGTGATGGGATGAGGCTAAGTTTGAGAGGCCAGTGATGAGAAGATTAAAGGGCATATATGTTTGATGTGGAATTCCCCAGCACAAGTAAAATAACATGGGGAGTCTGATGAATCTCAATGGGCCCATGGTTGGACAGGATGCATGAATGTCCAACCACCCCTTACCTAACCTCCTTCTCACAACATCCCAGTCCTGTAAAATTCAAGGCAGGTTGAATAGATAGTGGGCAAACCATATACTGCATTTAAGTACACCCTGCCTTCACACATGCTGACAGGAATCTATAACATCTACCTGTAATTTATAAATTCAGGAATGACACCATATTGGGGTCACAACTAGTACTGAGGAAGATTTTGAAAAAGAAAACATAAAATGATTTTTAAACTTGTAGAATGTGTGTAATTATTAAATTAATTTCAATCTAGATAAATATCATCTGCATGTTGTAGAATATAGAAATATATATAATTCCTTGTAAAATAATAACATGAGGTGAATGTAAAAGAGATCCAGGATATATACACACAAGTTAATAAAAACAAATAAAATAAACAAAGCACTGGGATTAGCTGCTGGAGGGTTGGAACAAAAATGCAGGGAAGTTCTTTAATCTTGAATCAGATCTTGGTAAGACCAAAGCACAACTCCAGTTCACTGTATTTGCCTCTGATTTGTAACTACAATTTAGAGGATCTGACAACACACAAAATAGATTTAAAAGTATGGTAACAGAACTGAGAGGTTTTGTCTTTCAAGAAAGATTCAACCTTCCCTAACATGTTGCAGTTAGATACACAGTTTAGCATTACAGAGTTACTTGCCTTGTGAATGCAGCCTATCCATTATCACGTTACTGCAAATAGTAGGAAGAATTCTAGCTCCTTGACATAAATGAGTGAAACTGACATGACAACCTTCAACAGGAAATCTGTGGCAATTCTAGACTCAGGTACCAGATTATGGGGTCTAAACAACTCAATCTTCTACTATCTGGCAAATTACCTTTTGCAAACGCAGTTTGAAAAGAATTCTGATTTATGTAAGGAAGATAGAAAGATGATTCATCTAACCAAAGAACCAATCACAATCCAATGTTCAATCCCATGGGTATAAATTCTACCAAACCATTATGAAGAGAAAATAAGATGAAAGGTAATAACTTGGTTAAGCGTTTTCCATGAAGTCTAACAATTATGAACAATAATCTGTGCCATGTTAGAACAACATCTTTCAAAGTGCTAAACATATGCCAATAGTACAGTGTAATAAAGTGTCTGGTCTACTCACATCCTTCAGGGTGATAATATTTGGATGTTGTCCATATCGCAGTAAAATTTCAATTTCCTCTGATGGATCTCTTTTGCTTTTGTCAATAATCTGGAAATAACAGAGTGAAAGCACAGTTATTAATTCCATCCACTTCTGTTTTTGCAATGTAAATAATGGTTTTTTTCTCCATTATTTTTCCTTCTGATTTTCTCCCTGTTCACCGTTGCTCCCTGGAGGCCAAGCGTATCAGGGTATAGCTTTACTGTAGATACAGCAGGAAGGGCATACTTATATTTACTGTGATGAAATCTCTGCAGTTTATAGAATCAGAGTAAGTAAAATCTATCAGCCACCAATCCATATTCTATGCAGATAAAGGATGGAAGCACAGGGCCTGAGTTATTGAAAAAGATGAGTAAGTCTTACTAATTTCACATGGTGAAACCTTTAATTGCGAAGTAACTGCTCAATGCATGACAGATGGTGTACAATTCTGCCTAATTCAGCAAAGAGAAATCAAATGCATACTAGAACTGGTGCTTTGATATGATATTTGCAATGCTTTGCTGTATAGGGCTCCTGTTTCTGGAGTGATGAGTGCTGCTTTGAGTTCATAACAAGTCCAACTTCAAGGGTTTCGCTCCGAGCATTTTCCGGATCTGAGTGTGGTCATTTCTGTTGCTGTGGACTGCAGCATGACAAGGAGAATGAGTAGACTTGGCACAGAGAAAGACCAGCTGCTCGATTGGGAAAGTGGAGGAGGTAGATAGGACTCTCCGCTGGGAGTTCATATTTACCCATAATATGCAAGGAATAATTGTTCTATCTCAAACTCAATGAACAACAGTCAGATGCCTGTATTTCAACATAAAATCTGGAGCTAGAACAACTGATTCACAGCAGAGCAAGGCAGGCATCAATTGTAGTAATGAAGGGGACCAAGGTTATTTTGCATCTACTGTTCAGATGTGTAGCCTCTCAGAAGTGCATTTAGTGTTAGCTGCACCCCTCAATTATTTAAATAAACAAGCAACACAAAGCTTGCTTATTTCTTGCACTGGAAGGAATTGTACCTGTTTTCAGGCCTTATTGAATTTCACTGGGTTGCACATCACAGTCTTAACCTAAAACACTCTTACTATATTCTTGTACTTTCAAGAACTGAATTCAAATTCTGGTTTGCACAATAAAATCAGCTGAACATGCAGTCTGGAGTATTGCTGCCTGTTTCCTGCAACTGATGTTTCTAAGATAAAGTTAAGTCCTTTGCTTCTGGGACCTGGAATATTCAGCATGGACTCTTCATCATCATATTATCCTGAATTCCACATTCAATTGAAGCTAAACTTGCTTGTACTGTTGGTTAGGTTTGTGTGTGTGCAGTTGGAGCTGTTAGTAGTCACTGAGGTTCACTAGGACAAACAGAACATTCCTCAGACGGATAATATAAAAAAGGACAACTAATAATAAATAAAAACTTGAGTGGTGAATGAGTGCTAGAATTAGTTGAAATTGTCAATCAGTTTCTGTTATCAAGGCTTTGCTGAAGAAGTGAGAGTTTTGCACCATATCTTTGGGCACATGGCACTTGCTATATCTTTGTTAATATCCGGAAAAGGAGAGAAGAAAACTGGTACAGAGCAGATTTAAAGTTTGGACTCTGTTTCATACTGTGGTAGAACATTTGGTGCATGCAACCTACCCATTGCCTTGAATGGATGCAGCTCATTTCCTGAGCAGACAGATGGAGACTTACCTTTACAGCATAGTCCACAGCTGTGAGTTTGTGAACACATCGCTTGCACACGGAGTATGATCCAACACCAACATCCTCTTTCAACTCATAACCATCTGTGAAGTGAATATTATTCCCGTGTAGCTGCTGGAACAGAATTGCAAATGAAAACTAGGAAGTAATCAGGGTATTGTTAGGAATCAGGATCAACACCTACATTTAAGAACAAGTTGTGTATTTTATTGTTTCTTAATTTGAAAATAAATATCTTTAGCACTAGATCCAATACTTCTATCCCAATTTTTCCTTTCCTTTGTAAAAATGCAATAAAGTTGTATCATGACACTGTCCCTTAAAAACTTCTAATGATCTGTTGACAGATAACCTCTTTTTATCTCTCTACAGACAGATGATCTGCTAAAAATTTCCAATTCCTTTTTTTTAAATTTCACACGTTTACCACCTGAATTAGTTCATTTTAATATTGCAGTGTACTTGAAAGAAAAAGTGATGATTAATTATAGTTCTCTGTAATGTAATATTTGTAGGCGATATCATATCCCTGGTTTGGCAGCGGTAATTAAGGCAAAACTGTCAGCATTCATATCATGATTATACTGAAACTGATAGTAACAGCTTCAGTTTGCAGATGCATAGAAACTGTAGCCATTGATTCTGTACTTTTCTAGACAATGCACTTCTGAGATCCTGTGTTGCTGGAAAAGAGCGGCAGGTCAGGCAGCATCCAAGGAGCAGGAGAATCGACGTTTCGGGCATGAGCCCTTCTCTCAATCCTGAAACGTCAATTCTCCTGCTCCTTGGATGCTGCCTGACCTGCTGCGCTTTTCCAGCAATACATTTTCAACTCTGATCTCCAGCATCTGCAGTCCTCACTTTCCCCCCACTTCTGAGATCCTGTCAAACTTCAAGCAATCCAAAATAATTGAAATGGTGTAAGCTTACTATTGTATTATCACTGTAAAAACCCTCTGGAAATATACACCTTGTTGAATGAAGTATAGCCTGGACTTTTAACAGTTTGAAAATGTATTACTGACTGCTAAAAAGCTGTCTAGATGGTGAAAGAATAGTGTTATATTTGTTGAATGTTAATTTTCTCCCATTATGACATGCAATTTCATATACTTTTCAATTACGTTTCTTCATGATATTATGGCTTTTACCCTAATACCGCGGATGTCTTCCAATCATTGTTTTTCATATGTGCAAAATACAAATTAAGACTAAAGGGATTTGGTGAGTTCTTTTGTAATTCATAGTTTGACATCCATTAGAATTAACCTTTGTGATTGGTTGCTTGTCTTGATAATATCACTGCTGCTAGACATTTAAAGATCCTCTTGACTTGCGACATAGAGTCATACAGCACGGAAACAGACTCTTCAGTCCAACCGGTCCATGCTGAATGTAATCCCAAACTGAACTAGTCCCATCCTCCTACTCCTGGTCCATATCCTTCCAAATTTTTCCTATTCATGTATCTATCCAAACATCTTTTAAACATTGTAATTGTACCAGCATCCAATACTTCCTAAGGAAATTCATTCCACACACGAACCACCCTCTGTGTAAAACATTTGCCTGTCATGTCTTTTTAAAATCTCTCTCTTCTCACATCAAAAATGTGCTCCTAGTCTTGAAATCCTTCATCCTAGAGAAGAGACAACTATCATTAACTCTATCTGTACCTCTCTATCAGGTTGCCTCCTATTCTCCAGAAAAGAAAACTAGATGGGTAGGGGGAAATCTAGATGTCAGAAGCCATTAAATCTTTGTAAGCAATTTTCTTTGAGTTCAGGACCAATCACAATAGATTCTCAAAATCCAGCTCAATATACCTCTGTAACAATCTCTATTGCTGTAATTATATTTATAAAACAGAGCTAAATGTTACAAAAGGAATATTCTTTCCAGATTTGTCTCCCTTTAAACAAAATGGAAACCTTACCTATTTTGTACAGTTTGATGCTATTGAGGAGAGGATTTTGTTGAATACTGAATACTTTTCTAAACCATATTATCAAGGAACTAACTAGAGGATAGGGTGTTTTGGATTTAGCTTAGATAATAAGGAGTAATGAGAGTAATCTTGTAGAAAAGGAGTCTCTAGGGAAGAGTTCTCATAAAATGAAATTATTTTATATTGAATTTGAAAGTGATTTAGTTATGTTCAAAACTAAAATATTAAAGCTAAACAAAGCAGACTATATAGATATGAAGGGAGAGTTGACAATGGGGTATATTGGGAAACAACATTGAACCATACTTTATGCATCATTTGAAACACTACATCGCTAATAACACACAAACTACACAGAATATGTGGTCCAAATTCAATGGGCTGTAGAGTTTTTTGTACTATAGATCTCTATGACTCATAACTGTGGCTAACAAGTGTTTAAATCAGTTTAAATCAAAGGAAGAGGCTTCTATTGCTGCCTCAGGATTAAGAATTAAGCCTAAGGATTGGATAGATGTTAGAATACAGAAACTGACGACCAAGAAATTGATACGGAAAGAGAAAAGGCAATTAGAATAAATTAGCAAGAGATATAAAACATATTACAAAAGTTTCTATAGTTATGAAAAACGTGATTAGTGAAAGTAAGCCTGGATGCCTTCGAGACAGAGTGATAGCAAATTGTAATGGAAATTAAAAAAATAGGAGTGAAATGAAATGAATGCGATATAACTGCCTTCTTCTTAGAAGGTACAAAAATTATAATGGGGCACAAAGACAGCAGGGAGAATGAGGAACCTAAAGAAATCAGCTATAAGTAAATAAATCATAATGGACTATGAATGGGAATAAGTGAAGACAAGTCCTTTAGATCTGACAACATGCATGCTAGATTTTCAAATGAGGTTACTGCAAAGATAGCGAGTGCATTGCATTTGATCTTCCTTAATTTCTTAGATTCCAGAAAAATCCCCAAAGATTGGAAGATAGCAAACATACCCTGAAAAGCAGTGTTATAAAACATATGTTTGTATCCAATTTGTGTTGTGTGGGATAGCCGGTTGAGCTAGTAACCCTTGAGCACAAGATGTTCTGTTGGTGGTTACACTTTATCCTGCCTAGGAACAAGTTCAAACTTTGTTGCAAGGTTTTAATATGTTATTCAAAACAATTCAAGGGTGTGAGAACAGTTTTAGTCAGGAGTAGGCAAAGAGCCTACTTAAGCTAAAGTGTTACTGTTAAGTGGCTCCATGCTGTTGGGTTCTTGAGGTTTGGAAACCCTGGGCATTTTTCAGCATAGGGAAGGTGATGGCCTAGTGGTATTATTGCTAGACTATTAATCCAGAAACTCAGCTAATGTTCTGGGGACCAAAGTTCAAATCCCACCATGGCAGATGGTGGAATTTGAATTCAATAAAAAGCACTGGAATTAAGAATCCACTGATGACCATGAAATCATTACCGATTGTCAGAAAACTCCATCTGGTTCACTAATGCCTTTCAGGGAAAGAAATCTGTCATCCTCACCTGGTCTGGCTTGCATGCGATTATAGACCCATAGGAACGTGGTTTACTTTCAAACTGTTGTCTGAAATAGCCATCAAGCCATTCCGTTGTGCCAATCTTTACAAAGCATCAAAGAAATTAAACTGGATGGATCACCTGCATTGACCTAGGCACCGGAAAACACAAGGGTGGAAACAGCCCTGTCGACTCTGAAAAGTCTTCCTTCGTGACATTTGGAGGCTAGTGTCAAAATTAGGAGAGCTGACTCACCGACTGGTCAAGCAACAGTCTGACATAGTCATACCCACATAATCATACCTTACAGACAAATGTCCCAGTTACCACCATCACCATTCCTGGATATGGCCTGTCCCACTGGCGGGACAGACCTGGCAGAGGTGGCGGCACAATGGAATACAGTTGGGAGGGAGTTGTCCTGGGAGTTCTCAACATTGTCTCCAGATTGCCTGAAGTCTCGTGGCTTCAGGTTAAACATGGGCAAGGAAACCTCCTGCTGATTACCACATACCATTCTCTTTCAGCTAATGAATCAGTACTCCTCCATGGTGAACATTTATTGGAAGCACCAAGGATGGCAAGGGCACAAAATATTCTCTGGTTCAGAGATTTCAATGTCCACCACCAAGAGTAGCTCAGCAGCAGTACTACTGATCAAGCTGGTTGAGTTCAAAAGGACATAGCCTTTAGACTGGACATGTGGTGGGCGATGAGGGAACCAACAAGAGGCAAAGCATACTTAACATCATCCTTATCAGTCTGCCAGTTGCAGGCACAACTGTCCATGACTGTATTGGTAAGAGTGACCATTGTGTAGTTCTTGTGGACATGAAGTCTCGACTTCACATAGAGAATAACCCCATCACGTTGTGTGGCGCTATCACCGTGCTAAATGGAACAGACTTCGAACAACTCAAGTCTGGGCATCCATGAGGCACTGCGGGCCATTTACAGCAGCAGAATTGTTCTCCAGCACAATCTGTAACCTCATGGCTTGGCATATCCCCCACTCATCCATTACCATCAAGCCAGGGGATCAACCCTAGTTCAAAGGATAGAGCAGGAGGGCATTCCAGAGCAGCACCTGGCAATCCTGAAAATTAGGCGTCAACTTGCATGCCAAAGAGTTTAAACAGCAGATGATAGACAGAGCTAAGCAATTGTACAACTAATGGATCAGATCAAAGCTCTGCAATCCTGCCACATACAGTTGTGAATGGTGGGGACAATTAAACAATTCCCTGGAGAAGGAGACTCCACAAATATCTCCTTTATCAAAGATTGAAAAGTAAGGCACATCAGTGCAAAAGATAAGTCTGAAGCTTTAGCAGCAACCTTTAGCCAGAAGTGCCGAGTGGATAATCCATCTTCCTCCAGTGGTCCCCAGCCTTACAGATACCAGTCCTCAGCCTCCGTGTGATACCAACAAATGGTAGGAGACACTGGATACTGAAATAGCTACAAGCCCTGACAACTTTCTGGCAATATTACTAAAAAACCTGTGCTCCAGAACTTGATGCTTTCCTAGCCAAGCTGTTCTTGTACAGTTATAACACTGGCACCTACCTGACAATGTGGAAAATTGTCCAGGTATATCCTGTGTATAAAAAGAAGGACAGATCCAACCTGGCCCATCAGTCTACTCTCAATGATCTGTAAAGCGATGGAAGGTGTCATCAATATTGCTATCAAGCAGCACCTGCTCAGCAATAACCTGCTCAGTGATGCCCAGTTTGGGTTCTGTCAGGGCCACTCAGCTCCTGACTTTATTACAACCTTGGATCAAACATGGACAAAAGAGCTGGATTCCAGAGGTGAGGTGAGGATGACAGCCCTTAGCATCGAAACTGCATTCAATCAAGTGTGGCATCAAGGAGTCTTAGCAAAACTGGAATGAATGCATATCAGGGGCAGGCTCTCCACTGGTTGGAGTCATACCTGACAAATAGGAAGATGGTCTTGGTTGATGGAAGTCAGCCATCTCACCTCCAGGACAAGTCTTCAGGGGTTCCTCAGGGTAGTGTCCGAGACCCAATCTTCTTCAGCTGTTTCATCAATGTCCTTCCCTCCATCATAAGGTCAGAAGTGGGGATGTTCGCTGATGTTCAGCACCATTCACGACTCCTCAGATACTGAAGCAGTCCACATTCAAATGCAACAAGCTCTAGACAATATTCAAGTTTGGACTGACAAGTGGTAAGTAACATTCATGCCACACAAATGCCGGGCTATGACCAAAACCAATAAGTGACAATCTAACCACTGTCCCTTGACATTCAATGGTGTTACCATCACTGAATCTCCCCTATCAAAATCCTGAGGGTTATCATTGACCAGAAACTCAACCGGACTCACCACATAAACATACTAGAGCAGGTTGGAGGCTAGGAATACTGCAGCGAGTAACTCATCTTCTGGCTCCCCAAAACCGGTCCACCATCTTCAAGGCATAAGTCAGGACTGTGATGGATTATTCCCCACTTGTCTGGATGAGTCCAGTCCCAACAACACTCAAGAAGCTTGACACCATTCAGGAGAAGGCAACCTGCTTGACTGGCCACAAGCATCCACCCCCAGTGCTCAGTAGCAGCAGTGTGTACTATCTATAAGGTGCATCACTGAAATTCACCAATGATTCTCACACAGAACCTTCCAAACCCATGACAACTTCCATTTAGAAGGACAAGGACAGCAGAAATGTGGGAACCACCACATTCAAGTTCCCCTTCAAGCCACTCACCATCCTGACTTGGAAATATATCACCATTCCTTCACTGTCACTGGGTCAAAGTCCTGGAATTCCCTCCCTAATGGCATTGTGGGTTAACCCACAGCAGATGGACTGCAGAGGTTCAAGAAGGCGGCTTACCACGACCTTCTCAAGAGCAAGTAGGGATGAATAAATGCCTGCCAGCCAGCCAATGATATTCACATCCCATAAATGAATAAATAAAAAACATGCTCTGTGGGACTGGAGAAAAAATGCCTACTAGAAAGTTGACTGTTCAGTGCAGTTGGTGCCACAAGCCATTCAAGTGGGGTGAGAGAAGAGAAATGCTGTTGTAATCGGGGATAGTGTAGTTAGAGGTATCGACACTGTTCTCTGTGATCAGGATTGAGAGTGCTAAAGGTTGTGTTGCCTGCCTATGGATGTTTGCTATGAGAGATAAATGATAAAGGCAATAGTTTTCGTGATAAGGTGATTTTTTACTACCTTTGTGCTTTGCATAGCTAATCAATCTAATGGAGATATTCCACCTCTAATATTTAACTCTCCAGCTCAATGTGATGAGAATTCTAACAAATAAACATTTCACGATCAAAGGATTCAAAATTTCCTTATTTTCCAATGTAAAACATTTTGAAAATCAATCATCTTCAGGATAATGTCTTCTTTTATTAACTGATCTTTTTCAACAGATTACAATTAAATAGTCATTTAAGATAGCACTATCTTGTATGTAAGGTTAAGGTTAATTGCATATTGAACAATTTTAAAAGCAAGTTTGAATCATGAAAATGCAAATTTTGAAATTGATAGTTGGTTTATATTCAAAAATGCCTGCTCATAATTGTTCCTTTTGATACTATTTGGATGTACCTTTGATTATTATGCCCAAAATTTAATATTATTCTTCATTTACATACATGTTTTGCATCTCATCATGAGATAAACAGTGCTTCTTATTCTCAGCACAGAATAATACCCTACTTAATTTTCTAATAGCTAATAGCTATTTAAGAATGCCTGAGATTGTTGCATTCATAATCAAATTAGATGCATCTAGTATATACTGTTCAAGCTTCAGCATCGTCAACTCACTACCTCTATTACAGATTTGTTAACATATCTATAGATACTAGCTCGTGCATTTTGCCCACTGAAAATATTGATAGTATGAGGGAATAACTTCCTGTTTAGCTAACTCCATTGCTTTTATTGTTAAGATCTTAAGAACTATCTGACCTGCACAATTGAATGGTCAATCAGTTGTCGAGAGTCAGACTGTGTATGCTCTTGGCCAAGGTTGGTGGCGACAAAACTGAAACCTCGGAAAAGCTGATGTGTGTTGGCACTTGGAGGCACGCCAGGTGAGTCTGCGAAAAGAAAGTCGATAGATCAATTGGAGCAGTTGATGCAGAATTAAAAAATAAAGTTCTATTGCGCAAGTCTTTCCAACGTGTTGTTCAACAGGACATTATTAAAGATTAGTATTACAGACATGGACTACATTGCATAAGTGCCAGACTAATTGTAGGAACTTCACATGCAGATTGACAGTAAAGGCTTGAATTGTGAAATATACTTCTTTCATAATCTCTTGTGACAGGTTTCAGATTTAATATATTTCTGAGTGCTGCAAATTCTTTTCTGCTGGAACCCTTCGTAATTCTTCTGACCCGGGCCACCTGATTACTGATTACCATAAATTACTGATTACCATCTCATTATGATTATCACCTCATTACTTTTGCACACAGTATACTTTGGACTGAAAAAAATTTAACTATGTCTAATATTTTTCAAGGAGAAAAGCTTACAAATCATCATGTGTTCACTCACTGACATGGCAGCCTTAATGATTGTGACACAGTTTACTAATAAATGCCTAGAATTGGTGAGTCTGAGCATTGTTATTATTTGTATGGCTGGGGAAGCAATTTTAGTTCAATGTCGGGTTAACAATCCAGGAATCCCTGACGAGCTCCTGACTTCATTGTAATGCATATAGAGTAATGTTGAGATGTATTTTAATGATCAATGGCTTCAGCTATGTGACTGCTTGTGACAAAGCAACTAATCAACTCATATATTCGAGGACCATCCTACAATTTGCTCTTTTGCCCCGTGCTCCAGTTCAGGCCTTTCCCGGTGTCCCAGATCACTAGTATCTTGGCAAGCTTTTACCTTATGCATGCATTGGGTATAGCACCATGCTGCGTTGTGTAGAAATCTCTTTCTCTTTATTCTTATTATTTCCTTAATTTTTAAGATTTATAATTTAATTAGTTCCACTGTTAATTTGGTATTCCTTTCCTCCCTGGTGCTGTTTTTCTGTTTCTGGATTGGGAAAACTGGTACATAATAAATATTTAATATTTTGCTATTTTTGATTTACATTACACTATCACCCATGCCCCTCTTAAAGGGGCCTATATTCTATTAATACATTTGTTAAAAAAAATTGTATTGTTCATAATATTCCTCAATTATTTTTTGTTTTATTCCCTTATCACTGCAGTCCATTTCTTTGGTCTGAAATTTTCCAGGTCTAGAGTGACGTAGGCAATGGCATGACAGTTAGGAAATTACAGCAAGATCAGAAAAATGTGATATATAATGAGATACAGATTGTCCACATAATGGATGAATGAATTACTGCCACTTGTACTCTACAATGAACAACATAATAAAATACAGTGAAAAGCTTCTACTGCTGTTACAATCCGGCACCATTTGAACATTTTAAGAATGAAAAGATAAAGCTGAAAGAAGGTCCATTTTCATTCTGCTACCTCCACCATGAGTCCTGAACCCTAAGCCGGCTGACCAATGAAACCTCTACTGTCACCTGCACTGGACCCACTAACATTGGAGTTGCCACTTTTCAGGCTCCATCTCTTCATTGCTTGGACCACTTTGCCAACAGCTGCCGATGCCGGGTCCCATGCTGGACCCACACTCAACCTGCAACCAGGAGACTCTGACTCTGCTGCCACTGACCCGTCACTGATAACCAGGCGTCCTGCTTTGGGCTTACCACAACCAGGAGCCCCTAGCTCCACTGCCGTCTCACCGATAACCAGGAGATCCTGGCTCTAGGCCTATCACAGCATAAGGTTTCAATGGTGAGATGAGAATCTTGTAAGTGAGCAGAGAAGTTCTTATTTGTATGCATTTAGATTTCACGGTTATCTAATATGACATCATTTATATAAAGGTTGCTATTTTCCCATGCAGCAGAGAGAAACTAAAGGGTGCCAAGTTGTTGCAACTGCAGGTTGGCAGAGGTTGGCATTGGCCAAGAACCAGCTTTACAGTGACACACACACCTTCCATCTGCAGAGGTTGGCATTAGCCAAGAACCAACCTTACAGTGGCACACACCCCTTCCGTTACAGAGGTTGGCATTGGCCAAGAACCAATCTTACATTGACACACACCCCTTCCATCTGCAGTGGTTGGCATTGGCCAAGAACCAACCTTACATTGACACACACCCCTTCCATCTGCAGAGGTTGGCATTGGCCAAGAATAAGTCCTACAGTAATACACGCACCTTCCATCCACAGGGGTTGGCATTGGCCAAGAACCAGCCTTACAGTGACACACACCCCTTTCATTTGCAGAGGTGGCATTGGCCAAGAATTAGCCCTACAGTGACACACAGCCCTTCCATCAACAGAGGTTGGCATTGGCAAGAACCAGCCTTACAGTGGCACACACCCCTTCCATCCACATGGGTTGGCACTGGCCAAGAACCAGCCTTACAGTGGCACACACCCCTTCCATCCACAGGGGTTGGCATTGGCCAAGAACCAGTCTTACAGTGTCACACAGCCCTTCCATCCACAGGGGTTATTGCAGAAAATCTGCCTCATTCCAGTCCGGGGAGTGAGCCACAGTCAGTGCTGCAGGTCCAACGCAACCTGTCTGGGGATTTGCAGGAAGTCAGTCAGTCAGGGAGCTACACAGATATCAGTCAGGGGTCTGGCCAAGCTCAGCCCCCTTCACAATTCTCCTTCCCCCTCCCCCAGCTTTCCCCGTAACCTTCCTGATAAAAGGCTTATGCCTGAAACTTTGATTCTTCTGCTGCCTGACCTATGCTTTTCCAGCACCACACTTTTTGAGTCTGGCCAGGTTCAGTGATTGTTATTGTTCTAAACTGACCAGTGGTTGGCTGAACTTTGGCTTCTCCTGGGGATCTATTCACTGAAAGTCAAGGAGGTTATCAGAAGCCACTGGCATGGTGGGGACGTCACTAATGGAGAACGAAGGTAGCTTGCTTGATGCAGAAATGACAGTAATTATAAAGTAGGGTGTAACTCAACATTTGAGGGGGAAGACAATGGACCATTGGAGGGCATAGGACACTGTGGAAGTGGGGCGGGGTGTCATTCACAGTCACAGTGGCATTGGTGGGAGGGGCAGTTCAGTGCAATGTTTGGTTTTACTAATCTGTAGGCCTGGGGCTCAGTGAGTTAAGTGAGGATATGAAGAGTTAAATAAAAGGGTTGGATGGGAAAATGGGGAACCTCAAATTTGCTGGGGTTGGCAAGGAAGTCAATACAAAAAGGAACCTGAAGATTGGGGGTGATCCAGATTAATAGACTGAGCCAACAATGCTTATGAAATCATCTTCTAAACTGCAAATGCACAATGCACCACAGCTGATTGGGCAGAGTAAATATTTATTTCTCTGAGGGAGCAGGCTGTACTTCGGAGTAATGTGAGGCCCTTTGAGGAGTAATTACAATATTTGGGACTTACATATGAGAAGTTAAACATACCTTTAATCATAGAATTTGCAAATGATCTTTATGCAGTGACCAACTCTTGTCAAATTAAAATCCTGGCCACAAGCAACCTTGATCATGCCTTTAATCATTATAAACTAATCACTGTCATTGCAGTCAAACAGAAGTAATCATGAATGACCTTTAAAGTGACACCTCCATGCTTAATTCTAAACCATATTCCAAAATACCATAGGCTGTACAAGGATGCAGAGCTGCACATTCCTGTCACATTGAATGGTAAGTATTTGACAATACACATGCTATATGTAGTGCTCTTTTTCCTAGGCAATTTGAGGGTAGAGTTGGGGGTTACAAGATTTCAATAATGCCACTACACCTATAATCTCTCACTATATGTGTGAAACATGGCTAAAACGGCATATATTTGAATATGATCTACATACTGTTATTACCTGACTTAATATTGCTACTGGATGCATCAGATCCCAGACTGAAACCTGCTTTGATAGATTTTTTTTTGGTTTGGTTTTAATTAAGTGGTCTCCCACTGAGTCAGAATTGTTTTAACATTAAAACAGAAGTTTGTTCACTGAAATAAATTAAGATAAAATAGAATCAAACAAACTATTCACTTATAACACAAATTCAAAGATTTTTAAACACACAGTAAAGACATCATCTCATTAATCACTAAATACTCCTTTACAGGTTCCAAACAAAGAAAAAAGATCACTTGTACTGGACTTAAAATCATCCCTTTTATAATGCTGACCATGGAAAAAAATCTTTTCCTTAAACTGAAGTATTAGGAAGTTTGACGTTAACTTCTGGATTGAAAACACTGATATTTTCTTCCTGGAGTTTATACACAGTTTATACTCTGGCAAGAATCTATGCAGAGGCAATTAATAACTCTCATTGTCAGACCCCACCATGATCTTTTGTATTGAGGATTATGGAAAACTCATTTGCCAGCGCTGAGTGCCCACATTACTAAAGACTGATTCTGTTTCTGATATTCCCTACATAGATCCTGAGGAACAGTGACCAATTGATCTTGCTACACAATGAATATGCAGGGAAATTGAAGCAAGAAAAAATGTGCCAGCAAGCCCAATACCTGTGGAAACCTCCAGCGGCTGTGCAACAGCCTCTACATGAATATGTCATGTAAGTAGGTCCCCTCAGGAGGCAGAGGACAGACAATTTCCTCCAAATGAGTGAAGTGCAGTGTCTGCCCAGCCTGGGGATTTCCCAGGACTCTGACTGAAATCACAGAAGACTTTTCTTGGAGCAGAATGCATAATCTGAAGGGGTGGGTGGCCATCCTATCCTGGTGCCATCAAGGTGACAGCTGTCCCACACTTCCCACCTACATCCGCGAATCCATCCCCCAAACTATGCTACTGGCTGCTTCCAAGGATCCACTGGGGACCTTTGTGGAGTCTCTCAATCCTCAGCCTACAAATGTTTCAAGGCTGTTATAAATGCAGTTTGTGTGGGATCACAACACTTCAATTTGTATCCCTGTGACAAGGTCAGTTCTATAGCTGGGCAGTAGGCTGTGGCAATGTAGCTGACTGTACACAGATCACATTGACAGTACCATATCATAATGTAACTGAATTTATCAATTGAAGAGGATTCTGTTCCATTATTGCTCAACTTCTCCGTAATCATAACATTCAAAAGGAGGCAATGACCTATTGGTATTATCATGGGACTGTTAATCCAGAAACCCAAGTAATGCTCTGGTGAAGCGAGTTCAAATCCCATGGCAGATGGTGGAATTCAGAGTCTAACAATGATCATGAATTCATTGCCAATTGTCAGTAAAAAAACCCATCTGGTTCACTAATGTCCTTCAGGGAAGGAAACTGCCATTCTTACCTGGTCTGGTCTACATCTGACTCCAGACTCACAGCGATGTGGTTGACTCTTAACTGGCCTCTGGGCAATTAAGGGTGGACAGTAAATATTGACCTGGCTAGTGATGCCTTCGTTCCATGAATGAATAAAAAAAATTCGTATTAGTCTACAGCACAGAAAAATGTCCCTTGGCCTATCCAGTCGACATCAATCAAAAATAAGCACCTAACTATACTTGGAGAAAGTGAGGGCTGGAGATCAGAGTCAAGAATGTAGTGCTGAAAAAGCACAGCAGGTCAGGCAGCATCTGAGGAGCAGGAGAATCGACGTTTCAGGGATAAGCCCTTCATCAGGAATGAGGCTTATGGGTCAGAGGGACTGAGAGATGAATGGGAGGGGGGTAGGACAGGGGGAGTGTAGCTGGGAGTGTGATATGTAGATGAAGGTGGAGGGGAAAAGTGATAAGTTGGAGTGAAGGGTGGAGCAGACAGGTGGAAAGGGAGATGGACAGGTCATGAGGGCAGTGCCAAGTTGGAGGCTTGGGACTGGTGTAAGGTGGGAAAAGGGGAAGTGGGGAAACTGGTGAAATCCACATTGATCCTGTGTGTTTGCAGGGTCCCGAAGCAGAAGATGAGGCATTCTTTTTCTAGGCATCAGGTGGTTAGGGTTTGGTGATGGAGGAGGCCAAAACCATCATCTTCCAGACCATCTACAACCTCATCATCTCTGGGGATCTCCCACCCACAGCCTCCAACCCCATAGTCAGAGAAGCCCGCACCGCACAATACCAGCTCATACCCAAAATTCACAAACCTGACTGCCCTGGTCGACCCATCGTCTCAGCCTGCTATTGTCCCACCAAACTCATCTCTGCATTCCTTGACACCATCCTGTCCCCCTTAGTCCAGGAACTTCCCACTTACATTCGGGACACCACTCATGCCCTTCACCTCCTCCAAGACTTTTGTTTCCCCGGCCTCCAAGGCCTTATCTTCACCAAAGACATCCAGTCCCTCTACACATTTATCTGCCAAGACGAAGGCCTCCAAGTCCTCTGTTTCTTTCTTTCACGCTGTCCCAACCAGTACCTTCCACTGACACTCTCGTTCGCCTAGCTGAACTGGTCCTCACCCTCAACAACTTCTGCTTCCAATCCTCCCACTTCATCCAAACCAAAGGGGTAGCCATGGGCACCCGCATGGGTGTCTCTTCATCAGGCACGTGGAATAGTCCATCTTCCGCAGCTACACTGGCACCATTCCCCATCTTTTCCCCCACTACATTGATGACTGTAATGGGACTATCTCATGCTCTCATGAAAAGATTGAACAGTTCATCAAATTCACCAACACCTTCCACCCTGACCTCAAACTCTCACCCGGACCATCTCGGACGCCTCCCTCCCCTTCCTGGACCTCTCCATTTCCATATTTGGCGCCCGACTCAACATGGATATCTACTACAAACCCACTGACACCCACAGATACCTGGATTACACCTCCTCTCATCTTGCCTCCTGTAAAGATGCCATGTTTCCCAATTCCTCTGCCTCCACCTCATCTGCTCCCAGGAGGACAAATTCCAACATAGAACATCATAGATGGCCTCCTTCTTCAAAGACTGCAATTTCCCTTCCCACATGGTCAACGATATCCTCCAGCACATCTCCTCCACTTCCTGCACCTCTGCCACACTTACAATTGCAACAAGGACAGAAACCTCCTGATCCTCATCTTCCACCCCACCAACCTCCAGATACATCTCATCATCCTCTGCCACTTTCACCACCTACAAACAGACCCCACCACTAGGGATATATTTCCCTGCCCACCCCATCTGTGTTTTGGAGAGATTATTTCCTTCGTGACTTCCTTGTCAGATCCACGCCCCCACCAGCCCACACCCCACTCACGGCGCTTTCCCCTGCCAAATCAAGAAGTCCAAAACCTGCATCCATACTCCCCTCTCACCTCCATCCAAGGCCCTAAAGGATCCTTCCACATCTGACAAAAATTTACCTGTACTTCCACACACATCATCTACTGTATCCGTCGTACCCGATGCGGTCGCCTCTACATCGGGGAGACAGGAAGCCAACTTGCAGATAATTTCAGAGAACACCTCTAGGACACCCGTACCAACTCCACCAGCCTGTGGCTGAACATTTTAATTCCTCCTCCCACTCTCAAGGGCATGCAGGTCCTGGGTCTCCTCCACCGCAAACCCTAGCCACCCGATGCCTGGAGGAAGAATGTCTCATCTTCCGCCTTGGGACCCTGCAACCACACAGGGTCAATGTGGATTTCACCAGTTTCCCCCACCTTTTCCCACTCCCAAGCCTCCAAATAGGTACTGCCCTCTTGATCTGTCCATATGGGCAGGTGGCTCGTGGTTAGCACTGCTGCCTCACAGCGCCAGGGACCCAGGTTCAATTCCCACCTTGGGCAACTGTCTGTGTGGAGTTTGTACATTCTCCCCGTGTCTGCATGGGTTTCCTCCGGGTGCTCCGGTTTCTTCCCACAATTCAAAGATGTGCAGGTTAGGTAAATTGGCCATGCTAAATTGTCCATACTGTTAGGTACATTAGTCAGGGGTAAATGTAGGGGAATAGGTCTGGGTGGGTTGCTCTTCGGAGGGTTGGTGTGGACTTGTTGGGCCAAAGGACCTGTTTCCATACAATTGGAAATCTAATCTAATCTAAATCTTCCTTCCCACCTATCCGCTTCACCCTCCTCTATGACCTTCTCCCCAACCTTCATCTACCTATCACCAGCTACCTTCTCCACCCACCCAACCCCCCCCCCTTTATATCTCTCAGTCCCCTGGCCCGCCAGCCTCATTCCTGAGGAAGGACTTTTGCCTGAAACATCAATTCTCCTGCGCCTTGGATGCTGCCTAACCTGCTGTGCTTTTCCAGCACCACACTCTCGATCTAACTACTCTTGTCCAATTTTCTAGCACTCTGCCCAGAACCTTATATGCCTTGGCATCACAAGTGCACATCTACATCTTCCTTTATATGATGTAAGGGGTTTTCCCTTTACTTACTGGGCAGTGAGTTCCAGATTCCTACCAGCATCACGATGGAAACAAATCCTCACATCCCCTCTAAACCTCCTGCCCCTTAGCTTAAATCTACACTTCCTGGTCATTGATTCCCCACCAAAGGGAGAAGTGCCTTCCAATCTATGCCCCACATAATTTTATACATCTCAATGATGTACCCCTTAGTCTCTTCCGTTCCAAAGAAAACAGCCACAGTCTATTTTCTTTTCATAACTAAAACTCTCCAGCCCTAGCAACATCATGCTAAATCTCCTCTGCACCCTCTACAGGAGGGATCTGATAGCACTGGAATGTACATTCCAGAACTGCATACAATATTCTAGCTGTGATAGACAGCCGAAATGTGCTTTAGGTGTCCATGTCAGCTGCAGTCTTATTCTCATTGTTTGTAATGTCTGCACAATCAGGGATCACAGGCAGTGTGGAAGCACCATGCACTTTGGAGTGTCCTGACAGAATACTTCCCCTTGTACATAGCATGTCTTCCATTTGGGTGCTTGCTGACACCATCTTGTCTTCTTGTGAGGAAGTGCTACCTGCAGGAAGGCTAATGTTCCTCAATATTGCCTTGTCATTTCTGTTGATCATCAGTAGTTAGAATGGCATGTCTGTGTATGTCTCCGGCAGCTAATAAGCATTCTGTTGGACATGGCTACCACCGGTAGCTGCCAACTCTTCCTGGAGGTGACTAACTTCACACATGTGGGAGCCAGGTCAGTGCTGATCATGTTGACGGATTCCTCCAACCTTTGATCCAGCTTTCTGAGTGTCTCCACAAATGTGCTGCTGTTCCTTTGTCTCTATGTACAATTTAATAAAGTTGTTAATGGTCAACACCAAGCAGTCCTCTCCTCTCTGGGGCTGTGCAGGTGCCTGATCTCCAGAGGTCTACTCTCCAGACTCTAATCTGGATAAAATAGCCACTGAGATGTCAGTATTTGAGTAGATGGAGAGTGCAGGAGACAGACTTGCGATCGCATGCTCTGAGAGTTCTGTGACTTCTGCCTCAGAAGTAGAGGTGGAGGTGATAACTGGAGTGTTCACTTTGTTTGAGGTGCAGGTTGTATGAATGTTGCTCAGGCCTGTGGAAGATGAGAGCAGGAGTAGGTTGTGAAAAGAACATGTTAGGAATACATTCATGTCATGGAAAAGCAGCACAGCGCTCAGTAATGAGTCCTATTTGGTTGCTGGGACATGGAGGTCTCGACATCCCTACATATGCAATCACACTCCTCTAATGAAGCAAGGATTTTATCTTTGCAGGGAATCAGTAGATTAATGTTGGATGGCCCCACTCTATCCTATTATAGACAGCTTTCCCATGGAATAAGAGGAAAGGACGGATTGAGTGTGATGAAAGTGACTGTCACAGTTTTTAGCGTTGGTGCAAATGAGGGAAAGGTGTAGCAGTTTGATGGGTGAGTGAGTAAGCAGAGCAGGGGGATGCAGGGTCTGTAATTTTGGAGAAGTAGGGATTGAGGAAGATGTTGCATGCAGTAGTGAGAGTGTTGGACCATCAACTTTGATAGAAGATGTGAGCAGTTTCAACATTAGCCAGTCTTGAGGAAAGAGGACATTTTTCCCATCCACCAGGATTCCAGGTCTCTTTCAGTAAAGTGTGGTGCCATTGTGTCTCAGCCATCTGTGGAACAAGTCTTGACAGAAGTGCAGTCCCTGGCTTGCAATCTTTTACCTGGGTGAAGCTTGGCTTCAAATATGGTATTGGTGTTG
Source organism: Chiloscyllium plagiosum (assembly GCF_004010195.1). Lineage (NCBI taxonomy): Eukaryota > Metazoa > Chordata > Chondrichthyes > Orectolobiformes > Hemiscylliidae > Chiloscyllium > Chiloscyllium plagiosum. The sequence continues at coordinate 64,871,585 of NC_057718.1, forward strand.
GAAATCCTGGATGGTTCTGGCAGTGGCTAACACAGCTGGTCAGTGCACAAAATTGGGAGAGTGGTGGTATGGATCATCTTAATGAGGTGAGCAGCATAAAATTGCATGAGAAATGTTGCTAGTGCTCACAGAGAGAACCTCCTCATGAAACTCCCAAAATTGACACCGCCAAATTTGAGAAGTCCACTTCCTATTTTTGATATCACCTTTAGTCCATGGTATCAACACTTTGTTTTCCATTTGAATAAGCCCTTTTCTTCTAGTTCTTTCCCATTGCTCATTTCTTCTGTTGACCAAGGTTGTTGAATTACATAACTTTATGCAGGTTTTATTTTTAGTTGTTCTGTATTTTTACGTTATCAGTTCTGCAAACCTTTCAAAGTCAACATTATCTAAGTTTAATTATCTTGGTTGTGACTCACCTTTTTTTCCTCTCAGTCTGGTATTAAATCCTACCATATTACAATCACTGTTGGCTAGATGTTCACTCACTGTTAAACCATTGTTTAAATTAATTTTTCTGATGCTCATTACTCACCACAGGTCTAATATGCCTGGTTTTATCGATTCTTAATTGCTTCAGAAAGTGACTTGAATACAGTCAATAAATCTGTTGCCTTTGGAACTTAAGCTATTTCTCACAGTTTCTGGGAAAATTAGAATTTGCTATTATGACTGCACTACCTTTGAAACAAATTTCTCTTAGTTAATCATATTCCGCTAGTTTATCTCAACTATCAGGAAGCCTGCAGATAACTCCCAAAATCTTATATTTTTTTATTCCCCAATTCCAGCAAATTATCTTCAAAAAAATCCTTAACCAGTACCGCATACTAGCAAATATCATAAAGCAAAAGAGTGGTCATTTGGGACATACACATCAGAAAAATGATGCCATGAGGTCAAATGTCTAGGCTATAGAGAGTAATTTTAGATTAGATTACATTACAGTGTGGAAACAGGCCCTTCGGCCCAACAAGTCCACACCGACCCGCCGAAGCGTAACCCACCCATACCCCTTACCTAACACTACAGGAAATTTAGCACAGCCAATTCACCTGACCTGTGCATCTTTGGACTGTGGGAGAAAACCGGAGCAAACCCACGCAGACACGGGGAGAACATGCAAACTCCACACAGTCAGTCGCCTGAGGCGGGAATTGAACCCGGGTCTCTGGCACTGTGAGGCAGCAGTGCTAACCACTGTGCCACCGTGCCATCCAAATTTTGTTGGAGTCCATTACCTTAGTACCAAATTTGTAGAAGGTATTTGAAGCCATTTGTTTTAAGTTGCAGGAAACTTGGGTTTTGGACATCATGGTCAGGAAATCTGGGAGTGCCGATATTTGGGTGTAATCTATACGATAATTATCTGTGGAAGGATCTAAGAATCAAACTCCTGTGTGTTGCTTTCCCACATTAACACAGCATCAGTGCTGCAGGAAAACGCCATACAGATGACTGATAGAAGTGATTGGCTACTGGGGAGGTGCTGTGGAAGGAATATGTTAAAGGCCTCGGGAGAGTAAATAGCAATGAGAGGTCAATGGAGTTTGGGTCAGATCTAGGAGCAATGGGGTCAGAACTAATGGATGTGAGGCCAGGGACTCTGATTAAAACTGGGTCATCTGTGGTACTGGATCTCTAAGTAGGGAAGGATGCTTATAGACAAGGACTTTATATTTTGGGAGAAAATATTTATAATTTCCACACATTGAATCAATGTTAAAGTGGAGATATGAAGCAGGTGTTTAGATCAGAGTGGTGCTGGAAAAGCACAGCAGTTCAGGCAGCATCCGAGGAGCAGAAAAATCAACATTTCAGGCAAAAGTCCTTCACCAGGAATAGAGGGAGGAAACCTCCAGGGTGGAGAGATAAATGGGGGTGGGGAGTGAGGCTCGGGAGAAGGTAGCCGTTTTGCTATCTTCTCCCCCCACTCCTCACCTCCCCCCCCCCACCCCACTTCCCTCCACCATTTATCTCTCCATCCTGGAGGCTTCCTGTTTCTATTCCTGATGAAGGGTTTTTGCCCGAAAACTCGATTTTACTACTCCTCGGTCGCTGCCTGACCTGCTGTGCTTTTCCAGCACCACTTTGATCTAAACTCTGGTTTCCAGTATCGGCAGTCCTCACTTTTGCCTATATGAAGCAGGTGTAAAGTCTCTTATTCCCAAATGCTTCAGCGATTGGTAAGCTCGTCTCTTATTTATGTGTCCTCCCCAAAATGGAAGGTGGTACACTTACACTTGGAAGTGCTAGCATTCTTCCTCCCCAGCAATTTGGACATTTGGAGGCTACATGTTTCTTGAAACATGATGGATGGATGATGTAAGTTCCATGCCTTAACCTAATCACAGGAAATGGAGACTTCCTTTTCTGCTTTTCCCTATAACTATAAATTCTGTTGTAATAGTGAGTGTGTCTGCAGTACAGAAAGGAAACTGAAGGCACACAATTTATTACAAATACAAAAACAATAATGTGCTAAAATAGCACACTTAATGCAATACACAAATCCAACAGCATTCTCAAACAAAATTTGATTCTGAATCACACAAGAATTAAGAGTAATATTGATTGGAATAGATTTTAAGGAGTGCTCAATGGACAGCAAAGATTTGGAGGTGTTGAGCGATTTAGGCTGAGAAATCCAGAACTCTGAGGCCTCGGTGTTACAACAATTGTTGTTGCTAATTGTTTAATATTTAACATCGTGGATGGACATGACTTCAAAATTGGAGGAATTCAGAGTTTGGAGAGGTTTGTAACGCTAGTTGGGACAAAGGAAGAAATGAGGAAGGCAATTTAGGTTAGTGAGCATAAAGAGATAATGGGTAAACAGCATTTGGAATAAGATATGGTCTGACCAGGGAAGTTTGGGTTGAACCCCTGTTTAGTCAGGCTGGAAAATGAGACATTTCACTATACCATTCTGATCACTTGCTAACATTTCTGTCTCTGTGTTCCAACAAAGCTCGACATAAATTGAAGGATGAGCACCTCGTTTTTTGCTTAGGTATTTTACAGCCTTCAAAACACCACATTGAATTCAATAATTTTAGGCCATGAATTTGTTCCTTCATTTTAATTTGATTTATCCCTCTACCAAAATTTCAAAGGCTTAAGATGTTTGTTGATACTCTTCTTTCTGTCTTGTAGGACAATGTGGTGCACATCCAGAAGCAACAATTCATAGTCAGGGGGAGTCAGAGCTGCTTATTCTGACTCCAAGAAGAAGACAGTGCTTGATATCATTGAAGTTGACATGACTGAAGCTGAAACCATTTATCTTGAAGGTATCCCATAGTTAACCTCTTCTTCCTCCTCCTCCTCCTCCTCCTCATCCTCATCCTCATTGCACAATCCCTTCTGCTGGTGGTGTTTCCACTTGTGGGACAGTCCAGGACTAGAAAGCATTGTTTTAAAATTACGGCTCACCTCTTTCAGGACAGATTTGAGAATATGCTTTTTTCACTAATGGTTATGTCACTTTGGAACTGGTGCTTCAGAAGGAAGTAGGGGTGAGGTTATTGAATATTTTTAAGACAGATTTGGATAGCTTCTTGTTAGGCAGGGGATTCAAGAATTATTGGGGGTAAATGGAAATGTGGAATTTGAAACACCAATAGATGATTTTATTGAATGGGGAATAGGCTCTAGGGGCCAAATGATCTACATTTGTTACTATTTTAGATGTTTGTATGACTTATTCCCATCTCTCTTACCACAACAATCCCTGCTGCCTTCCTTCTTTCAGTTATCCAAGAACTGCAACCTGACCAGGCAGCAATAGAAGCAAAAATATTGGAGTGAAGGAAAATAACAATGAAGAGGAAACACCATCGGTGCTTTAACACTCACAGACACCTGCTCACATACTGACAATATACTATACAGGATGGCTTAGTGGTGAGGTCTGCACATTGTGAGACATTGTACAAGAGTGGCCTACGGCCAGGATAGAATAAGGGTAGCACATATTGCAGCTCAAAGGAGTGGAATGCCATACAAACTTCTGCTGTTATAGACCCAAATAAGGACATTGAGGGTTTGGCCTATACAAGAAGGCTACTGGTTACTGAAATAACTGCACAGTGACTGGTATCCTGTCACCAGGTCACCCTTTCTTTACGTATGCACAGTACACTGGCTGTGGCCAGCCATCTCAGGGTCAGTCACCTGAAATGGAGGGATTCTAATCTGCTGATTATATTTTTTGTACTTTTTTATTCAAAGCTTACATAGATTACAGTGTCAGACACAACACATAACATCATTCACAACACATCGAGAACAAATCCCTGAAAATGGATACATTGACAAAGAACATTCTACAGAAGAACATCTCTGTTTAAACAGTAAATTTATGTCCACATTAGACAACAGTGCCGTGAACACGACACATGGCGCAAAAGCACATTGCATTATAAACAGTAAGTTCCAAGTTCACATAAAGTTACAGTGTCTCAAACACGATATATGGCAAAGGCACTATACATCAGACAATTTACTGAAAAGCAGAAGCATTAACACAACACATTGTGCAGAAGCATATCTCATATCAATCAGTAGCACAAAGTTTACAGACAAACACACATTCCCCAGGGCTGTTGGTCGGCCTCCACACAGACCAAACCTATTGGTTGGGCCAGCTCTCCAGGGCTTACGCAGAGGCACAGTCCAAACACATTCAGAGTCCAACCATAAAGGCAGAGTCTGCACAGACAATACATAATTCGCACATAAGGGCATGGTCCACACCAGCATGTTAGTCCACCCGCAAGGACATGGTCCACTGAAATGGCATGGTAATCACACAAAGGCATAATGCAAACCCATAAAGGCTCAATCCATATATAAAGATTCAGTCCAGTACCCACATACAAAAACAGCAGCTCAGAGGCTGGGTCCCATTATCAAATCATCCTTCAATTCATTAGTTCACACAATACACTGGCTGTGACCGGCCAGCTCAGAGCCAGTCACCTGAACTGCAGAGGTTCAAATCTCCTGGTTATATTTATTTTTCTCAGTACACTGGCTGTGGCCAGCCAGATCAGAGTCGAGATTGTGGGTGCTGGAAAAGCACAGCGGGTCAGGCAGCATCCAAGGAGTAAGAGAATCGATGCTTCAGGCATAAGCTCTTCATAAGGAATGAGGCTTGTGAGCCAAGGGGGCTGAGAGATAAATGGGAAGGAGAGGGGATGGGGAGAAGGTAGCTGGGAATGCAATAGGCAGATGGAGGTGGGGGTGAAGGTGATAGGTCAGAGACGAGGGTGGAGCAGATAGGTGGGAAGGAAGATGGACAGATAGGACAGGTCATGAAAGTGATGCCGAGTTGGAAGGTTGGATCTGGGATAAGGTGGGAAGAGGGGAAATGAGGAAACTGGTGAACTCCACATTGATGCCATGTGGTTGGAAGGATCCCAAAGCAGAAGATGTGTTCTTCCTCCTGGCGTTGGGTGATTAGGGTGTGGAAATGGAGGAGGCCCAGGACCTGCATGGTCCTTGGCGGAGTGGGAGGGAGAGTTGAAGTGTTTGGCCAAGGGCCGGTGGGGCTGATTGGTGCTGGTGTCCTGGAGATGTTCTCTGAAGTGCTCTGCAAATATGCACCCTGTCTCTCCAGTGTAGAGGAGACTGCTTCAAGAGCAACGGCTACAGTAAATGACTTGTGTGGAAGTGCAGGTAAAACTCTGATGGATGTGGAAGGTCCTTTGGGGCTTCGACGGAGCTGAGGGGGGAGGTCTGGACACAGTTTTTGAAATTCCTGCGGTGGCAAGGGAAGGTGCCTGGCACGGGAGTTGCAGAGGGAATGGTCTTTATGGAAAGCGGATAGGGGTGGAGAGGGAAATATAACTCTGGCGGTGCAGTCTTGAACTGAGGAGATTCTAATCTCCTGGTTATATATTTTTTTGAAGATTCTCCATCTGCTGTTATATTTTTGTTTGCTTCCCCACCCCCTCCCTCCACACTTCTGCCATACAGCAGTAGTGCTCATATTCTATACAACCCTATTTTTGTGTGTGCAGGTGCAGGATACAGTGAAAAACACCAAGTGAAAATAACTTTATGAATATTCCACCACAAGTAAAGGCACATGTGAGGCCAATGAACCAGTGACAAGCAAAGCCCACAGCGAGCAAAGCTTATGTGAGAAAAGCAAAGGGGAGGGTAGTGATTAAATCAAAATAGAATTGGAGGGGAAAAAAATCACTCCATTCCGGATGATGTCCACCTCTCTCCTGGTTTTATATGTGTCCAGTGACAAGCTGTGCCTCGTTCCTTTTGGGCAAAGCCTGCATGAACAAAGAAGTGAAGGGGAGGATAGGGGTTAACTCAAAGTAGAGTTGAAGGGGGAAGCAAAGCAGTCTATGCCCTGTGGTGCCCACCTCTCCTGAAGATCTGTCTTGGTTTTTTTTTGTGTTTTGGTTTGCTTTTCCCTGAAATGAGGAAATTCTAAATTCCCTGTTTACATATTTTTCTTTTTATTTCTAATCTCCGAGTTATATATTTTTTAATCCTCTGGGTTTTTTTGTGTTTATTTTTTCTTGTGTGTGCAGGTGTCTGACACAGTGAAAACCAACAAGTGGGTAAATCTTTATTTATGCACCACCACCAAGAAGAAAGGAAACATCCGAGTGGCCAGTGACAGGCAGTGCCCTTCTCAGAGGGCAATGCTGCGTGATCAAAAAAATGAAGGGGAGGGTAGAGGTTAAATCAAAATAGAGTTGGCAGGGGAAACAAAGCAGTCCATGCCCCTTGGTGACTACCTCTCCCTGAAGATCTGTCCTGGTTATATTGGCCCATGTTAATAACCCCAATCAACTACCATATAGTCAACGAGATCAATCTGGCTCAAATCACTATAGTTGCGTACACTGAAATAATCGGTACAATGGCAAGTTTGCCAGAAAACAATGTCAAGGAGGTTGGAGGAGTCTGTACCAACTTGGCAAAGGACTTTTCATTGATCTTCAACCCTACCCTTTCAAATATGGAACTGGTAGTCACTTCCATTGTCATACTTGTGAAGCCCACCATGAAGCAATGTCTTGTGGCCAATGTCACAACTTCCATTGTAGTACAAACAGCTTCCAACAGTTTGAATGGAGTCTGAGAGTGCTGTCTTGCAAGCTTAAGAGTTCTGCCTTCATGTGTCTCTATGTCATTGGTCAAAGTGATTTGATTCAGATGGATTACCTTGTGGTCTGATTGATAGTGGATCTGTGGATAATGAAGCTACCCCCTCAGACACAGACTCCCTTCCTTTGAATATGTATGTGGGATTCAAACCCTAATCATGAGCCATGTCACAAGGGGATTACCCTTATCTCCTAGTAGCCAGCCTTTGACTTGCGATGGAGGGCCAAATATAGATGAAATAGCAAACTTTTAAAGAATGAAGGAATCCTTCCTGCTGTCAGGTTAACTGGCATTCACCTGGTGATGCATTGTCTGGCTCATGGTTCGGGTTTGAATCCCATATATATATTCAAAGGAGACCTAAAATGAGGGAATGTTATAGGGTACAATCTCCATGTCTTCAAGAAACACTTCCCTGCTTGGACTGCTCTAGAAAGGTGCACTCAGTGGGACAGATACCAAAATGTTTGGAAATGTGCTTAAGGCTGAACAACCTGACCATCACAAGAGAACAGCCTGAACAAGAAGCTGAGGTACAAGAATATGAGGAGGAAATAGAAGAGAAAATAGGATAATAGGAAGTTCCATTTTGCACAAGCTCTGCATGATCAGCTTCTTCACGAGTGATTCCAGTAACCTCAACCAGATCTCCTACTCATCAACAGACTCATTCTTTTTCCCTTGTCTTTATCACTCACCATCATAATATCCTCCTTCAGGCAACATTATAATACAAGGCACCAGGAAATACATATTGTACATTCAACTGTAACGAGGGAGTGAAATCCCCTTTGCTTCATATAAATGGCTAAGCTCACAGCAGGCGCATTTTTAAAAAAATTATTCATGGGATATGAGCATCACTAGATATTTATTGGCCACCCATAATTTCTCTGGAGAAGTCAGTGATGAGCTGCCTTCTTGAACCACTACAGTAGATACCCCACAATGCTTTTTGGAAGGAGGTTCAAGGATTTTCATCCAACGAAACTGAAAGAACTGCAATATAGTTCTAAGTCACGATAGTGGGTAGCTTGCATGTGATCATGTTCCCATGTATCTGCTGCCTTACTCCTTCTAGATGATGGCAATTTAGGGTGTTGGTTTGCTCGCTGAGCTGTAGGTTTGATATCCAGATGTTTCATTACCTGGCTAGGTAACATCATCAGTGGCCACCTCCAAGTGAAGCGAAGCTGTTGTCTCCTACTTTCTATTTATATGTTTGTCCTGGATGGGGTTCTTGGGGTTTGTGGTGATGTCATTTCCTATTCGTTTTCTGAGGGGGTGATAGATGGTATCTAGATCTATGTGTTTGTTTATGGTGTTGTGGTGGGAGTGCCAGGCCTCTAGGAATTCTCTGGCATGTCTTTGCTTAGCCTGTCCCAGGATAGATGTGTTGTCCCAGTCGAAATGGTGGTTTTTTTCCTCCGTGTATAGGAATACAAGGGAGAGAGGGCCGTGTCTTTTTGTGGCTAGCTGGTGTTCGTGTATCCTGGTGGCTAACTTTCTTCCTGTTTGTCCTACGTAGTGTTTGTGGCAGTCCTTGCATGGAATTTTGTAGATGATGTTGGTTTTGTCCATGGGTTGTACTGGGTATTTTAAGTTTGTTAGTTTTTGTTTGAGAGTGTTGGTGGGTTTATGTGCTACTAGGATTCCGAGGGGTCTTAGTAGTCACCTATACAATGTATTCAAGAAAAATGGATACTCAAAAAATACAGTGCGCAGATTCCTCAGGAACAAACCACGACAAGCAGACCAAACACAGCCAGAAACCCTAACCACCTTACCATACATCAAAGAAGTTTCAGAAATGACAGCCAGACTACTAAGACCCCTCGGAATCCTAGTAGCACACAAACACACCAACACTCTCAAACAAAAACTAAAAAACTTAAAAGACCCAACAAAACCAACGTCATCTACAAAATTCCATACAAGAAATGAACAGGAAATGACATCACCACAAACCCCAGGAACCCTATCCAGGAGAAAGATATAAATAGAAAGCAGGAGACAACAGCTTCGCTTCAATTGGAGGTCACCACTGATGATGTTACCTAGCCAGGTAATGAAACGTCTGGATATCAAACCTACAGCTCTGTGAGCAAACCTACACCCTAAACCTCAACCTGAGCTACAAACCTTCACAAACCTTGCATGATGGAAATTGCAAATTTGAAAATGTGCTGGTGAAGGCAATTTGCATGCAGTTAATAGCACCCTGTACCATTGGGAAGCTATTTTCCTGTGTGCAGCCTCATGCTCATTCTGTCTACTTGTTTCTAATAAAATGTAATGAGATGAAAGTACTTCCCTGTGTGAGGAAAATCCTTGTAGAGTTGTATACTGAAATCTGTGTAGTGTTGTACGTATCACCAGTGGCTTGCATACTGATGGTCATATAGAAGTTAAGAACTATGGTCACATTTAGAGCCATACGAGATATTATATTTGCTCTGCTTTGTAGTCAATGACCTATTTAACTCATAACTTTATTTATGAAGTGAAGGCCTCTTAAAAAATTTCCGTCTCTGAAGTTGTGACAAGAACATTGTTCTCTGAAGGTCCTCAGCAAATACAGCCTTCAGCAAATATCCAATATGAAGCATTCTGGCTGGTTGTTTAGCACTTTTGAATTGGGTGGCATGGTGGCTCAGTGGTTAGCACTGCTGCCTCACAGTGCCAGGGACCCAGGCTTGATTCCAGTCTTGGGTGACTGCACAAACTGTACACAGACATTCTCCCTGTGTCTGTGTGAGTTTCTTCCAGGTCCTCCAGTTTACTCCCATAGTCTAAAGATAGGCAGATTAGGTGGATTGGTCATGCTGAATTGCCCATCATGTCCAGGGATGTGTAAGCTAGATGGATTGGCCACGGGAAATGCAGAGATACAGGGATAAGATTTGGGGGTGGGTCTGGGTGGAGTACGTTTCAGAGAGTTGGTGTGGACCTGATGAGCCAAATGGCCTGCTTCCACACAGTAGGGATTCAATGATTCTCTATGAATCACATAAAATCAACACTGAAACAAGTTGCATCCATGCATATGTGATTTGATAAGGCTTTTTTGGAGAATGGAACAAGACTGGGAAAATAAAAAGAGGCCACAGCAGGACAAGCTGCCAGAAGAAGATATTGCTATTTTAGTTACATGTAGGAAAGCTTTAAAACTACACATCACTGTATCATGGGCCAGAAGAAATACATCAGCAATTTAACTGCAGTGATTGAGAAAAATAGCTGGTGGAAAGTTCTTCCTCGTATTTATTGCTATGTTTACCAGTGTAGGGGGAAGACAACTGGATGGAGTGTGGAGTTTGAAAGTAGGAGCACAGGCATCAAATCAGTACAGCACCATCTAGCCACCACTCTGAAAGCTTTGGGTGATTGTTAACTACATACACACAAACTCCTTTACCACTATAGTTTCCTGTTCATAACACATTGAGAACAGCTGCACAGGTCTTAGCTTCCATTTTCAGCCTGTATATGGTTATTTATTGTATGAAAAGGTCACTCATGCTACATGAACCCAATTAACTCCAGCAGCATAATCAGCAAAATGTTTTCATAGTTTTGTAAATTAAAAACAGCATCTACAAATTGGACACAGTTTATTACATTTCAAAATCATGTGAATAAGTTTGGAAACAGGCAGCAGAGAGAGTAAGCTTAATAATCCGAAATTAATCTAAATGGCAACTTGCTAAATTATTTTTGCTATTTTGTTTCCACCAGATAGCTCAATGACAGAATCCAGTCAGAGATAACTGGAATATATCAATTTTAGCTCTTGTGGAAAATGGTCTGGGGAATATATTGCTTTGGGACAAGAGTCAAGCTTGGAGTTTTTCTATAGATGAATGTATATTCCAAAAACTCTTATTGAAGGAGTAATTAATCTTGCATACATGGAATTAAGGTGACAGCATTATCTGGGCCACAGCTCCTGTGGCGAGAGATGTCTTGTTTAAAATTTTACTGTTAGTTTTTCCATGCAGATCTATCCACTAAACAAACAGGAAATCTGGGGTTCCTATTTCACCTACAAAAGTGACTTCATGGTAATGTCATTATACCAATAATCGAGAGACTGAGGCCAATACTTTGGGGACATGGGTTCAAATTCCATTATATCAGCTGATGGAATTCAAATTCACTTAGTAATTTAAGAATTGAAAATTAGTCTCAGTAGTGGTGAGTGTGGAACATTATCAACTATCATTAAAATCCATCTGGTTCACGTGACCTTTAGAGAAAGAAATCTGTTGTCCTTACTGAATCTGGCCGACATGTAACTCTAGACTCATAGTAATGTGATTGACTCTTAACTGCCATCTGAATTGAACTAGCAAGTCATTCAGTTCAAGAGTAGTTAGGGATGGGCATTGAATGCTGACTTCCTGGTGACACCCACAACCCATGAAAGACTTTTTCAAAAATATACATTAGCATAAATAACATATTCTTATTCCAATAATATTTACACAAGAATCAAATGGTTTGGACAGCCACTAAACAAAATCATTACCATCTATAAATGTAGTTCTGAATAAACTAAATGCTTCAGAATAGCACAAACTTTAGGATTAACTAAAAACCTGCATTAACCAAAATTGATGACACAATCCTGCCCAGAAGATTAAATTAAAGTTCCAGACAGCAAATGAAACATTCTGGTTCACCATTGTCTATTTTACACAAACACATAACTTCAAAATTACTCCAAGTTTAATGCATGAACTTAACTGAGCAATTCTAAAAACCACAAAAGGAACTACTCACCAATTGGTGTCCTTGATGTGAATTCAGGGTCAAAGTGAAATGTATCCTCTGGTCTCCCTACAGCTGGTTTAAACGGTGGCTTAATTTCTTTCCTGTATAGCTTCTGTTGTGAAAGTATACATTTCAGTGATGTAGAATTAAATAACACAAATTTAAATTTTCCTCAATCTTAGCGTACTAGTTAATGATTTAACATTAAATTTTGTCTTAAATATTTTAACATAGCTGCTACCTCATTAAATGCATACTAACCACTGCAGTAAAATAACATATAGAGAAACCCAGTACAAAATTATTCTCCTCACTTTATCTTATGTTCAATATGTACTGTTTGTTGCAGAAAGTTAACTGGTACAGTAGCACAATGGAGTAAGATAACATCTGATACAATGCCATCATCATTATGATTTCTTCCATTTAACTAAATTAGCATATCTGCACCATGAAAGGAACAAAACTTAAAAATAAACACAGTGGTATTGAAATATTAGCAGACTCTGTAGAGGATGAAATTATGGAAATTTTGAGGTGCTTTTACTTTCTATTTGGGGTGTGACTACACTGCAACACTCTCCCTTTTCTTAGAACATAGTTCAATTCTGTAATATGCAGATCTAATCTAAACTTTTTTTTATTGTTTCTATCAGTTGCAACAGTTTAGTACTTAATTTGCTTTAATTTTCAAAGGATTTTCTTGTTATAGTATCCTAAATGTAAGACCAAAACTGAGATATTGATCAAATGACAGAATTTAATAATGTCCTTATTTAGATTGTACTCCTATTAAGATATCTATTTATTGGAGATGTGCCTGACCACAAGAATGGTATAGTATTGTGCTATTCTTGCTTTAAATGTGCCTCTGACAAATGTATGGAATTCTAAGTTTTCTTCCAGTTTATTTTGCTTTTAAAGCTTTCTTTTATCAATAGAAAAAGCTGCTTACATTCATTTTTGTGGAAGTTGCTCTATCAGCCAACAGCTTTGACCATGTTCCCCAAGCATTTTTTGCCATGATTTTTTAGACACTGAGCTCTAGACATCATTACAGCCTTGGTCCAAACATGTACAGAACACTTAAGTTCTGTGAGATAAAAAGAACTGTCTTTGCAATTAAAACATTTGACCAGATTTGACATCAAAGAACCCACTGGAAATCGGAGTCAAATCTTCCACTGGTGTCCTACATCGAACAAAGGAAAATATTTCTGCTTTTTATCTCAGCCCTAGGACATTGCTGCAGGAGCTCATCAGGGCTGATTTTTCCTCCCAATTACCTTTATTGTGTCAGCAGTAAACTTCTGTCCATCGTAAGGTCAGAAGATGGGATGTTTGCCAATGACTGCAGTGTTATATTTGCAATTCTTTCAGATCTGATAACCTCCTGTACCCGCACTGAAGAAGGCTTGGATGACACTCAGGTTTGGGTTGTAAAGTAGTAAGTAAAATTTGGATCATGTAAGTATCACACATAACAATCTCCACCAAGACAGAATCTAATCACTTCTTACTGATATTCAAAGGAATTAGAACTGCACAATAGATAATCATCAACATCCTGAACGTAATCATTGATGGGAAATTTAACTGAACCAGACACATAAATACATCATTACAGGAAGAGGTCAGAGGTATTCTGCAGCCACTGGAATAATTTCTGCGATATAAATTAAGAATGTAGAAGAATACTTTAGAATTTCCCAAACGAATGCTGCTTCACCATTTAAAAAGCTCAGAACTAGCCTAATTGATTGGCACCCCATCCACCATTCATTCTCTTTGCCACTGGGATACCAATTGGGCTGTTGTATCAATTGTAAGATGCACCGCAGCACATCACCTAGGCTATACCAAGGCTAGCTCTATAGCTCCTGCCTAAATTAATCAATTTCTTGTATTACTCTCTATTTGACAATTCTTTGCTAATTCTGCTAGCCTATCTATGCCTTGTTGTAGTCAACTGGTATTATTGTAAGTAATTGTCCCATATGGCATTATCAGCAAATTTTGAAATTTACTTTATTCTATCCAAGTCATTCACTGAAATATTTAGGGGTCTGAGCAATGTGGGCTACAGCAAGATTTGTGTCAGAATTGGATGAAAAACCTGGTAAGACCCACCTTGACATTGAAAGTAACTCATGCCATTTTTATGCTTGTCATAAGCAGCTTGATGAGTTTCTCAATAGGCAGTGGCTGGTGCCAGGTAAAGGAGTTTAGGGATTATTGCTTGTTAAATGCCTCATTTTCCACACAATTTGCCTCATTGAAATTCAGTTTCCTATCTAACTAAACCTGCAAATGAGCTAAATCTGAGAAAATGCATCATGAAAAACAGAATGGGTGTCTGGCAAATTCAGATCACTGCTTGTAAGTAAAATTTATAACATACAAGTATTACACAACAACAATCTTCAACAAGACAGAGTCTAATCACCTCCTATTTGGACTTGGGCACCAACATCTCAGAGTGCTCCATGAGCAACCAGGCACTGCTCCCCATGTCCATGCACATTGGCATCCAATATGTGCCAGACTCTAAAAAGCTTTATGGCACATCTCAATCCACTTCCCAGAAGCTGTTGAACTTCAATGCTGCATGTCTCTATCTCTGCTGCAGTGGTAATTACAGCAGGGACACCTTGTGCTCAGGAACAGACACCAGCTGATAGACTGGACCAGGCTGCATCTACATGCTCTTTGTTCACGTCATGCACTCACTCACTCTGAACTTACCTGGATACTTACAGTATCTCCGCCGTGTGTGGCGTGCCTTGCATTTGTATGCTTTGCCTCCCTCAGCCAGAGATACTAGCTTGTATTACTTCTGTCTTGCTTTGCCAATTACCATAAACACAAAGATAGTTTGCTTGACATGATAGTCAGCAGAACTTAGAGTCATAGAGTCATAGAGATATACAGCATGGAAACAGACCCTTCAGTCTAATCCGTCCACGCCGACCAGATATCCCAACCCAATCTAGTCCCACCTGCCAGCACCCGGCCCATATCCCTCCAAACCCTTCCTATTCATATACCAATCCAAATGCCTCTTCAATGTTGCAATTGTATCAGCCTCCACCACATCCTCTGGCAGCTCATTCCATACACGTACCACCCTCTGTGTGAAACAGTTGCCCCTTAGGTCTCTTTTATATCTTTCCCCTCTCACCCTAAATCTATGCCCTCTAGTTCTGGACTCCCCAACCCCAGCGAAAATACTTTGTCTATTTATCCTATTCATGCTCCTCATAATTTTGTAAACCCCTATAAGGTCACCCCTCAGCCTCCGATGCTCCAGGGAAAACAGCCC
>NC_057718.1:64887625-64903970 GCF_004010195.1 Chiloscyllium plagiosum
TGCCAACCTCCAGTCTTCCAGCACCTCCCCTGTGACTATCGATGATACAAATATCTCAGCAAGAGGCCCAGCAATCACTTCTCTAGCTTCCCACAGAGTTCTCGGGTACACCTGATCAGGTCCTGGGGATTTATCCACCTTTCAAGACATCCACCCTTTCAAGAGAACCAGCACTGCCTCCTCTGTAATCTGGACATGTTGCAAGATGTCACCATCTATTTCCCTACAGTCTATATCTTCCATGTCCTTTTCCACAGTAAATACTGATGCAAAATATTCATTTAGTATCTCCCCCATTTTCTACTTCAGTTAGTCAAGTGAGAAAGTCTGGAATTGGGGGTCCATGACAGTAAGTCAGGGGCAGACTCCAATATCAGACAAGGGACTTGGACACAATCAATCAGTTACTTGGGACAGCCACAGTCCACAAAAGAGTGTGGAGTCAAATGTCAACTACCGATCAATAGTCTTTCCAGCTCTGTTTGGAATTTCTTTCCTCCTGGAATGAGAAAGAGACAGGTATTAAGGGCGATGAAGTGCATGGCACAGTTGTTATTGTTAGTGCAGGTGGGGAGGAGTCCTCACTGAGTCAGTAGGCAGTGCAGAGAGCATGCAGGATTAGTGGTGTGCAGAGTTTAGGGTAGGTGATGGTGAGTAAGGGAAGATGTTGCAGGATGTTGTGAGATTAGTATAACATGGGAAATTGGTACACTAGCAGAGATAAAGAGTATGTGAGTCATTAGAGAGAAGGTGGTGGCACTTGCACTGGCAGAACTGAGAATGTCCCTGACTGTGTCGGGCATTTTTTTCAGATGGCAAAGAGTGCTTTAACATGGGTAACCTCAGACCAAGCCAGCATGTTCACGGTCCAAAGTTGTGGCCTCTGTTGCTGCTTCTGGGGGAAGATGAAGTTTTACCTCTGTGTCAGCCTGTCCAGTAATATCTCCATGACCTTGTCCACAAAGCAAGGTGATGATTACCCTCCATTTGCTATGTCTGGGACAAAAGTCAGAAAACTTGCAGGACAGCTCCAGACTGGCTGTCTGGGTGCATAATGGGCTTTTAAAGAATGTACAGGTGCAAGGAATATGAGCGAATTCTGGGATATCCACCGAGTGACAAGTTTTTGTGGGAACAGTGAGTGGTATGATGGCGCTGGGATCAGGTATGGGTGATACCATATAGGCAGGGTAGGTAGTTAACGAGGTGAGTTTGGCAAGAATAGACGAGAAGCCTTGCTCGGCCTCACAGTGGATATCCCTCAGAAAAACTCAATGCAACTTGGACATAGTCACAAAACCATAATATCTAGCCCATTTTATATATATATATATTACTAAGCTTTGGAGAACATCACCAGTGTTCTCCAGTCTGAAAAATCTGTCCTTGAGCCAATTTTTATTCTGAGTTGAAACTGACATTCATATTCTAAAGTTAACTAGACTTTATGTGATACTTTGTCAAACATTTTTCTAGAATCCATATAGATAATAGCATTCTCTTCATCACTCTTCTGTGTTATTTTATCACAAAAATCCAATTAGATTTGTTAAACACAATCTAGCTGTTACAAATCCATGCTGGCTCTCGTTAATTAATTCAAATCAAGCTAAGTCTGTGCCCATGTATTTCCCCTGATTATTGTTTCTAAAAATACTTTCCCCACTATGCTAAACTGAGCAGCCTGTAATTGCTAGCAACGTTCTTATATTCTTTCTTAAATAAGGGTGTCACATTTGCCACTTTTAAATCCTCTGGCACCTCCTCATGGGAAGATTACAAAATTATGGCAAACATTAAAATTAATACAGAATAGAACCATAACCTGTGCAGTATTCAGCAACTTCAGCTAATTCATACATGGAATGAATCAAATTAGCTAAAGACTGGTATCTGTGATCCTGTGGAGCTCAGAGGGAGGCTGAGGAGGATCACCAACATGCCCCTTCTGGTTATAGTTGGTAATAAATGTTTTAGCCTTGTCTTTTGCACTGATGTGCTGGGCTCCCACATCATTGAGGCTGTAGGTACTTATGGAGTTCCTTTCTCCATTGAGCTGTTAATTGTTTATTATCATTAGTGACTGGATTGGACAGAATTGAGAAGCTCTGATATTATCTGTTGGTTTTGAAAGTCACTTAGCCCTACGTTACCTCCACTGCCAGGAATGCAAGTAGTCCTGTGTTGTGCTTTAACATATTGACATTTCACGTTTAGTCCGGCCTGATGTTGCTCCTGGATTGCTCTTCTACAGCACTCTTCATGGATCCAGGATTGATTCCCTTAGCTGATGGAAATGATAGTGTAGGACATGCTGGGTGATTAGGTTTCAGATATTAATTGAATACAATTCTGCTGCTGATTGTGTCCAGTGCCTCATGGATGCCAAATTTTGAGGTGCTCAATTTGTTCAAAATCTACCCATTTTGCATGTTGACAGTGCTAACCAACAGGATGGAGATGAAGACAGACTTAATCTCTGCAAGGATTGAGTGGTGCTCAGTTCTACCAATAACATTAAGTACAGATGAATCTGTGACCAGTGAGGATAAGATCGATTTTTTTCCCTCATCTGCTACAGGACCAATCTGCCAGATGTGGCCTTCAGGATTTGGCCAATTCAGTCAATGGTGGTGCTAACACACCACTCTTAGTCATGGACATCGAAGATGTTCCCCCAGCATATTCAGCGCCCTTTCCACCTTCAATGCTTTTGAGTCTTGGAGTGTTTATTATTTGTTCATGACACATGGACATCATATGCCAGCATTTATTACCGACCCCTAATTGCCTATAGGGCAATAAGACTCAACCTGGCTGTGGATATGGAGTCATATGTAAGCCAGTCCCTTCCCTAAATGGCATTAGTGAATGAGATGGGTTTTCATGTCAATAGTTACACAATTGCCAGTAGGCTAGCTTTTAATTTCAAATTTCTTTGAATTAAAATTTCACTATCTACCATCGTGGAATTTGAACTATGAAATGGCTAGTTTATTTAGCCAGTGCAGAAAGGATGGGCTGAGTAGCCTGTTTCACCTCCTGACTCCCCAAAACCTGTTTACCATCGATAAGGTATAAGTTAGGAGTGTGGTGGAATACTCTCCACTTGTCTGGATAAGTGCAGTTCCAACCACACTCAGCTCATCCAGCCTATTCCAGTGATGTTACAGCTATGTCACCATGCACTGTTGTTCAATATGAAAGAGTAATGATTCATCAACTGGGGGAGGGCGATTGATCAGATTGGTAATCAGGTTTTCTCCTTGCCCATGTTTGACATGATGCTAAGTGACTTCATGATGTTCAAAAGCAATGTTGAGGACTCCAGGGCAATTTCTTCCTGACTATTAATCACTGTGCCACCACTTCTGGTCGGCTTTGTTGTTGTTGCACTGAAAATACTAAAGGTGAACTGATAAGATTAGATTAGATTAGATTACTTACAGTGTGGAAACAGGCCCTTCGGCCCAACAAGTCCACACCGACCCGCCGAAGCGTAACCCACCCAGACCCATTCCCCTACATTTACCCCTTCACCTAACACTACGGGCAATTTAGAATGGCCAGTTCACCTAACCTGCACATTTTTGGATTGTGGGAGGAAACCGGAGTACCCGGAGGAAACCCACACAGACACGGGGAGAACGTGCAAACTCCACACAGTCAGTCGCCTGAGGCGGGAATTGAACCCGGGTCTCTGGCACTGTGAGGCAGCAGTGCTAACCACTGTGCCACCGTGCCGCCCACAAAGCCCCCACTGAAAATATTTCATATGTAAATAATCACTTAGAATACTAATAATGAGTACTAATACTTACATAGTACAAAAATTGAGCTTATAAAATATTACTGGAAGCACTGACAGTGTGCATTTAAAATAGTACTAGGATTATCATACAAAATTGAACTTGGCATGTATGCAAAATACACATGTTTTTCAAAATTTTGCAACTGAGTGCCAGCTAAGTTGTTACTTTTCTCATAATTATCTTTACACTTGATTTTTGAAGCAGATTTCATGGAAGTAATCTTAACTGTTGATGTTAAGTGACTGTTTCAACCCATCAGTTACCAATGGATTCAAATTGGTGGCTTTTCAGTTATTGAAACCATTCTAGGGAAACCTCAAAAAAACAGCAGGTAGAAAAGCCAATGCAACTTTGTGCTACTGACAAGGGAACTTTACATAAAAAAAAACTAAAAATCTGCAAATGCTGGAAATCAGAAACAAAAACAGAAATTGCTGGTAAAGCTATGCAGATCTGGCAGCACCTGTGGAGAGAAATCAGAATTAATGCTTTGGGTCCAGTGACCCTTGCTTAGAACTGATAGTAGCTAGGAAATTGTTGGGTTTTATGCAGAAGATTGGGTTGGGGGAAGGGCTAAAGAGTAAACGATAGGTGAAACTTTATGTCACTGATTGCAAAGAGGTTGATTAGCAGCAGAGACTCATGTTCGTTAACAAGAAGTCATACTAACAGTTTAAAAATTCAAACTACTGAATTTCAGAATTTAAATGCTGCACTTACATTCCAGTCTATAGTTCCAAAGAAACAGTGTCGTTTTATCTCCTCAACTCCGTCAGGTCCAGCACCTTTAAAACAAAATAAAAATACAAATAAAATTTTAAAAATTAAATCATTACTTCTGAAAAGTCACTGCTTTATAAAGATCAATGAATCTGATCTATAATTGTGCACAGTGCACCAAATGGAATGTGTACCCTCGGTTCTATTGATTATGCAATCATGAGATAAGTTGAGAGTGACTGCTTTTGACATCACAGTGACGTTTGACCAAGTGTAGCATCAAGGAGCCTGAGCTAAAATCTCTGTATTTTCTAAAAAGGAAGATGATTGTGGTTACTGCAGGTCAATCGTTTCCATTGGTAGGTATCACTGCAGAATTCCCTTCAGGTAATGGTCTAGGCCTAATCATTTTCAGTTGCTTCATCCACCTTCCCTTCAGCATGAAATCAAAATAAGCAGTTTGTTGATGATTGCACCATTATTTAATTTGTGACTCCTCAGATTCTGAAATAATCCATAACCAAATGCAACAAATCCTGGACAACTTTAAGGCTTGAGTTGATAGTTGGAACAGTTCATCCACTTCACCAACACCTTCCACCCCGACCTCAAATTCACCTGGACAGTCTCAGATTCCTCCCTCCCCTTCCTCGACCTTTCTATTTCTATCTCAGGCGACCGAATCAACACGGACATCTACTACAAACCGACCGACTCCCACAGCTACCTGGACTACACCTCCTCCCATCTCTTCCACTTCCCGCTCCTCCGCCCTTGAGCCCCGCCCCTCAAACCGCCACCAGGACAGAACCCCACTGGTCCTCACCTACCACCCCACCAATCTCCATGTATAGATCATCATCCGCCGTCATTTCCGCCACCTCCAAACTGACCCCACCACCAAGGATATATTTCCCTCCCCTCCCCCATCAGTCCTCCATAAAGACCACTCCCTCCGTGACTCCCTCGTCAGATCCACACCCCCCACCAACCCAACCTCCACTCCCGGCACCTTCCCCTGCAACCGCAGGAGGTGCAAGACTTGCGCCCACACCTCCCCCCTCACCTCCCTCCAAGGCCCCAAAGGAAACTTCCATACCCGCCACAGATTCACCTGCACCTCCACACACATCATCTACTGCATCCTCTGCACCCGATGTGGCCTCCTCTATATTGGGGAGACAGGCCGGCTACTTGCGGAGCGCTTCAGAGAACACCTCTGGGACACCCGGACCAACCAACCCAACCACAACCAACTCAACATTTCAATTCCCCCTCCCACTCCACTGAGGATATGCAGGTCTTTGGACTCCTCCATCGCCAGACCACAACAACACGATGGTTGGAGGAAGAGCGCCTCATCTTCCGCCTAGGAATCCTCCAACCACAAGGGATGAACTCGGGTTTCACCAGTTTCCTCATTTCCCCTCCCCCCCCCTTGTCTCCGTCAAATCCATCGAATTCAGCACCGCCTTCCTAACCTGCAATCTTCTTCCCGACCTCTCCGCCCCCGCCCCAGTCTGACCTATCACCCTCACCTTGACCTCTTTCCACCTATCGCATTTCCGACGCCCCTCCCCCAAGTCCCTCCTCCCTAACTTTTATCTTAGCCTGCTGGACAAACTTTCCTCATTCCTGAAGAAGGGCTTATGCCCGAAACGTCGATTCTCCTGTTCCCTGGATGCTGCCTGACCTGCTGCACTTTTCCAGCAACACATTTTCAGCTCTGATCTCCAGCGTCTGCAGACCTCACTTTCTCCTCAACTAACATTTGTGCCTCACGAAGGCAAAAAACGACCTTCTCCAACAAAAGAGAATCTAACCATCTTATCTTGATATTTAATGACATTACCATCATTGAATTCCCCACTAATAATATGCTGAATGTTTCCTTTGATACAAAACTGAACTGTATCAGTCATATAAATACTTTGGCTAGCACAGCAGATCAGAGGCAGGGATTTGCAGAACCACAAAAATTGGCTGGGTAGCTGACGGTGGAGAGAATGGCTGTCGACAGCAGGGCAATATCAATGTTTTGGTTGAGTTTGCAGCAAAGTGGCAAATAGAATTCAATCTAGAGAAGTGTGAGGTTATACATTTGGGGAGGTCTAGAAAAATAAAGGAATATTCAATAAATGGGAGAGTTTTGAGAATGGTAGAGGAAGCGAGTAACCTTGGAGTACATGGCTTCAGGTTCCTAAGAACAGGTAGATAAGGTGGTAAAGAAGGTATATGGGATATTTTCTTTCTTTGGTAACATATTGAACATAAGAGTTAGAATGCAATGGCGAAACTATATAAAATATTGTTTTGGCCACAGCTGCTGGAAACTGAGAATAGAATGAGCGGCTAGTTTATTCAGCAAGTACAGACATGATGGGCTGAATGGCCTCTTTCACCTCCTGATTCCTCAAAACCTTTTCACCATCTACGAGGTAAAAATGAGGGGTGTGATGCCATGCTCTCCACTTGCCTTGATAGTGCAGCTCCAACCATGCTCAGCTCATCTAACCCAATTGATTGGTACTCATTCACCATCTTAAAAATTCATTCTCTTCATAGCTGATACACAGTGGCAGCAGTATGAACCATCTCCAAGAGGTACTGCATCAACTCTCAAAGGCTCCTTCATCAGTTTCCTAAACACACAATCTTTAGAAGTGTGAGTGATACAGAAACAATGAGAACACTATGACCTGCAAGTTCTCCAAAGGCATTATCCTGACTTGAAAAATATTAACATTCCTTCACTACTGCTTGGTTGAAATCCTGGGCCTCCCTTCCTGACAGTACTCTGGCTGCATGTACACTTCATGGGACTGCATTGGTTCAAGAAGGTGACTCACCGTCATCTTCTCCAGTCAATGTAGCATCAACCAACAAATGTTGACCCAGCCAGTGATGCTCACAACCTGTGAATGAATAAATGAAAAAAATGATTTGACCCAGATCTTCCAGTGGGAAGATGTCATTGTGGACCAAGTATAGAAAACGCAATGTAGTTGGCTCCTTCAGAATTGCTTGGAAAATTGAAATTCTGATGTAACTCAGCATCTAAAATGGTCTGAAAAAGTTGAGTGTCTGACTGACTTAGCTTAATTATCATCCAAAAAGTTAGAGAAATCAAACCTGCTTTAAACTGAGTAACAATGGGTCCAATCTTATGATATTTTAGCTCATTCTGAGTTGTGGTTTGGAGGTATTTCTACCGCAAGGTCTAGTGAATTTTCTGAATGATTTTTACTGAATTCACCTCCCCTCCCACTATGATGTCCATCCAGAAGAACTGGCCTCTCAGTAGACTTTATTTGAAAGACTGACATCCTTTGGCATCCATCTTTAAAAGGCCATTGTGCACTGGCGGACAAGCACTGGCATTGCAAAGTTGCCCAGCTCATTGACAGACAGATTCTGATGATGTCTGAGAATAGGAAGATGGCACTGTAATTCTTCAACAAGGGCCTGGAAGTCCTTATGGAAGTTGTGGCAAAGTAGGTTATACCACCAGACAGTGCCAGCTTGGTTCAAGGTTGGCACCAAGTCAGTACTTGTAGCAGTGATGCAAGAAGGTGAAATATCATTCTTCACTGCGCCAGTGTATGTGGCATATTCTTACTTCTGCTACCTTACTCTCACCCCTAAATCTCTGCTACCGCATCCACCTCCTCCCAAGCCTCATTCCATGGTACTCTCACTACTGCCTGTAATATTTTCACTCGTTCTCAATACCACAACCTCCCACACCACCACCTTTGCATGCCTTTGCCTGCCTTCTCACTATGTTGGAACACCGCACCAACTTTCTTCCAGCTTCATCCGCAGGATGCATCCAATGTTTTCTCACTCAATCCCACCCTTTCTCTCATTGGAGAAGAGAATAGCCCATAACAGAGCAGTAGGATGGGGCTGGTGCCGGATATTAGGCTCCTCACAATGCACCATGGATACATGTTTGTGGTGAGGGCCTCCAGTTTCATAGAATCCCTACCATGTGGGAACAGGCCCTTCGGTCCAACAAGTCCGCATCAACCCTCTGAAGAGTAACCCACCCAGACCCATTCCCCTAGCCTATTATTCTACATTTAATCCTGACTAATGCACCTAAGCTACACATCCCTGAACGCTATGGGTAATTTAGCATGGCCAATTCACCTAACCTGCACATTTTTGGATTGTGGGAGGAAACCAGAGCACCCAGAGGGAACCCATGCAGACACGGGGAGAATGTGCAAACTCGACCAGACAGTTGCCCGAAGTTGGAATCGAACCCAGGTACCTGGCACTGAGCCACCATGCCACCCTATTCATCTGGCAGCAAAGGAACAAGGCATGTATAGAGCTATAGAAGCTGCTGACACTTTTAGCACTCATTGAACATAGATTAGAACAGCCCAGGAACAGGCTTTCTGGCCCACCATGTCTTTACTGACCATGATATAATTCCAAATTAATCTCATTTTCCTGCACATGGTCCATATCCCTCTATTTCCTGCCTGTTTATGTGTCTGTATAAATGCCTCTTAAATGTTCCTATCATATCTGCTTCTACCACCTCCCCTGGCAACACTTCCAGGAACCTACGTTCCTCTGAGTTAAAAAAAACTTTCCTCGCACATCTCCTTTAAACTTTTCCCCTCTACCTTAAATCTAATTCCCCTCTAGTATTTGACATTTCCATCCTTGGAAAAAGACTCCAACTATCTGCCCTATTCATGTCTCTTATAACTTTATATGTATCAATCAGTTTGTCCCTTGCCATCTGATACTCTAGTGAAAACAACCCAAGTTTACCAACTTCTCTTTTTTCGCTAATAACTTCAATTCAGGCAATATTCTGGGAAACATCTTTTAATCCCTGTGCCTCCACATCCTTCTTATAGTTTGCTGACCAGAACTGCACACAACACTCCAAATGTGGCCTAATAAAAAGCTTTATACTTGGTAATTTTTATACTTAATATCCCAACTGATCTATGCAAGCATGCTGTATGCTTTCTTTGCAAACTTAACCACTTGTGTTGCCACTCTCAGGGAGCAATGGGCTTGCACCCAAGATCCCTATGTAAATCAATGCTCCTAATGCCCATTTGTTTAGTGAAACAAAATAAATGAAAGAACTGCAGATGCTGGAAAGCAGAAACAAAAACAAAAACAGAAATTGCTAGAAAAAACAGGTCTTGCAACATCTCTTGCTGAGTTTTTCCAGCAGTTTGTAGATAAGACAAAAATTGATGGAGTTGTGGATAGTGAGGAAGTTATCATAGGATATAGCAGGATATAGACTAGTTGGAAAGTAGGGCAGATAAAAGACAGATGGAGTTTAATTGGGACAAGTGTGAGATGGTGCATCTTGGGAGGTGAAATACAAGAGGAAAGTATGCACTAAATTAGATTAGATTAGATTACTTACAGTGTGGAAACAGGCCCTTCGGCCCAACAAGTCCACACCGACCCGCCGAAGCGCAACCCACCCATACCCCTACATTTACCCCTTTTAGCCTAACACTACGGGCAATTTAGCATGGCCAATTCACCTAACCCGCACATCTTTGTGACTGTGGGAGGAAACCGGAGCACCCGGAGGAAACCCACGCAGACACGGGAAGAATGTGCAAACTCCACACAGTCAGTCGCCTGAGTCGGGAATTGAACCCGGGTCTCTGGCGCTGTGAAGGCAGCAGTGCTAACCACTGTGCCACCGTGCCGCCTACAGAATGGCAGAAATGAAAACAAAAACAATAATTGCTGGAAAAACTCAGCAGGAGATGTTGCAAGACCTGTTTTTCTAGTAACTATTGTTCGAGTGCCTCCTTCTTGATGTTAAAAATTATCATTTAAGTATGGATTAGTAAAAGTGAAAACATGGCCTGATAATTTTAACAAAAAAGTTGAGGACATTCCAAGTAGTTAAGCCTGTGTGTTGCTAATAAATAGCGCCCAGCCAATGAAGAATGCAAGGCAAAGGAAATTCTGTGCTGTAAGCTGTTAATATAAAGGTTGGCCTTTGAATGAAGAATTGCAGAAATGAATCATGTAGCTGAATTAAACAATTAGTTGTGTTTATCATATTGGAAAACTTTCCTTTATAATTCAAGAACTAGATGAAGTCATTTGCAAAAATGTTTTGAATGATGTGATAGATCATTGACCAAGATATATTTTGCAAAATGATCTTTATGCCAGTTTGCAACTTGCTTATAAGTATGTCGGCGCAACATCATGGGGCGAATGGCCTGTACTGTGCTGGAATGTTCTATGTTCTATGGTTTTCATTCCTGCCACTTAGTGCGCATTTTCCTCTTGTATTTGACCTCCCAAGATGCACCATGTCATACTTGTCCCAATTAAACTCCATCTGTCTTTTATCTGCCCAACTTTCCAACTGGTCTATATCCTGCTATCTTCTATGATAATCTTCGTCACTATCCACAATTCCACCAATTATTGTACAAAGGTACAAATCAGATCACTTGCATTTTCATCCAAATCACTTACATAATTATAAACAACAAGGGTCCCAGCTCTGTTCTTTACCAAACGCCACACGTCACAGGCCTCCAGTCAGACAAACACCCCTCCATAGCTATCCTCTGTCTTCTATGGCCAAGGTAATTTTGTATCCAATTTTCTAACTCAGTATGGATCTCATGAGGCTTAATCTTCTAGATCAGCCTACCATGAGGAACCTTGCCAAATACTTTAGTAAAGTACATATAGACATCATCCACTGACCTATCCTCGTCAATCACCTTTGTCATTTCTTCAAAAAACTCAATCAGGTTTGTGAGACAAGACCTCCTACGCATAAAGCCATGTTGATTATCCATTCTTCTCCAAATGAAAGTAAGTCCTGTCTTGAAAAATAATGTCTAATAATTTTCATACCACTGGCGTCAAGGCTGACCAGCCGATAATTTCATGGAATATTCTTACTCCCCTCTTAAACAGAGGAACAACATTGACTACTCGCCAGTCCTCTGGGACTTTGCCTTTGGCTAAAGAGGATACAAATATCTCTGTCAAGGCCCCAGCAATCTTCTCCCTTACCTCCTTCAGTGTCCTGAGATAGATCCCATCAGGCCCTGGGGCTTATCTACCTTAATATTTTTAAAGACACCCAATACCTCCTTTTTCTTAATATCGACATACCCTTCCCTAGTCTCACCTTCATTCATGTCCTTTGTCTTGGTGATTATTGATGCAAAGTTCTTATTAAGGACCTCACCAATTTCTTCTGGCTCCACACATAAATTCCTCTCTTTGTCCTCAAGTGGATCTACTCTTTCCCTAGCAATGCCCGATCTTAATATATGTATAAAATGCATTGGGATTCTCCATGTGGTGAGGGGTTTCAGATCCATGGAGCTTCAGAGTGTGTTAGGTTTGGGTGTTAAGGTGATGAATTAAAGTGAGGTTTAGTGCTGAAACTGTGGTGCTGTTTATGGGCCAGATAGGGATCTGAATGATGTGGGCTATGGCGGTGAAGATAGATTGCAGGCTATATTGGGCACTCAGGGACTGCACTCAGCCCACAGACTGGACTCAGGGATTGTTGTTTTCTCTCTTAGTGCTTGCTCACTTCACAACTACCTGCATGCTCAAAGCATTCTTGCTCTGCCAATTAGCAGCCTGCCTTACTGCACCACAGTTCTCAGTCAAGTGGGGGAGATTCAGCTTGTTGTCAAGAACCATGTAACATTAACCTCACACCAACTTAGTCCCAAGTACATTGCAAGTACATCAAGCAGACACTCATGTCTCAAAATCTTAGGGACTGGTCCTCACTGAAATCAAAGGTGGAAGCCATCAGTCCAAGGGTCCAGGTTCAGCAAGTCAAGGGCAGGCAGTGCATGTGAGTCCAAGGGATTAGCCACAGTCAAGTGTCTAGTCAGGCTGAGCTCAGTGAGGGGATCCATGTCTCTGCAGTCCAGATAGTTGGTCGCAGTCAATTTTGTGGCTACGTTGCAGCAGGTCTGGCAGGTAGCACTCATCAACTCACAGAAATGCACACCCTCCAGTCGGGGTCAGGGCTCTTCTTGTCTGGGGCTATTTGGTTGGTTCACTCAAGTGAGACAGGCAACATTAGCCACTGAAATAGGAAGGAGACTTAGAAATCTATTCTCCAGGACTGGGGACTGTAGGTCTGGGCAAAGGGGTTGACAATTGTGAAGAGGGACAACCAAGTGAAATACAGTGATGCATGAATAGGAAGAGGGTCATGTAAGAATGGAGTTTGTCCACAGTCAGGTGAACCCTGGCTGTATGGTCATATGCCATGGTCACCTCATGAGCCAGGAGACTGAATGGGGAAGGTGGCAAGTGGAAAGTCATGTAGATGGGTTCGGTGGCATCTCAGAAGGTGTGAAGCCTCTGAAGTTAATGAGAAGGGCTACAAGGCAGGGCATTGGATGTTCAGAAGTTCACCAACATGTAAAGGCAGAGGATCAAAGCCACAGGCTAAGGAGCACTCACTCTCAGCTTCCACCATGCTGGAAATTGGAAGTGTGCTATGGGGAAGAAATTGGCTCTGGCCACTTTTGAAGCAGTGGGGTCAGTGATTTGACCTTTGTAAGAGGGGGCTGCAGGATTCAATGATGTGGGGTCCTTTACAGGGTAACGTTACACACACACTCATACACTGCACAGGACACAAACCTACAGGGGTCCTAATCCCTTGCCAACCTAATGTATTCCTCCCTTCTTCGTGTTTTATCTCCCTGCCTCAGACATCACTGACAAACTCATTCACACCAACACTTTTCAACATACAGAGGCTGGGAAAGAATGTACACAGCACAGCCTGGTCCGACTGTAGAGCTGGGTGCAGGTCCCTGTTCATAACGATTCTCTGCAGCCTGTAGCCTGCAATGCTATCTACACAGCCATAGAACACATCACTCAGATCTCTGTAAGACCCATTAAACTGATCTCACCAGTAAACCCTGCTTTAATACATCACGCCAACACCTGCACCTAACCCTTCTAATTCTCCATGGATCTGAAACCCCTAACTAATCACCATCCCTAATCCCCAAGACTCCCTCCTTCCAGCTGGATGAACCCCCATTGCCTCCAACTCCCACCAGCAATTAGCATTTCTAGTGACCTACCCTAATCACTTACCCATGTACCTGGCACCATACCCTTTCACCTGCCAACTGTTTCAATCCCTCACCCACCTTTAATGTTACCCTATCACTCTCTTGGCAACAATTCCTTTACCCACCTAGCACTGCAACCCCTCTCCCACTCACCATCCTAAGCTGTCACCTGACAGCCTTACCCACTTGCTATTCTAGCCCCTCACCCACTTGTCAACCTAGTTCCTCACCCACTTGGTATCCTATCCCACTCACCTACCACCCTACTCCCCACCCACATGTGACCTCAACTCCTTCACCCACCCGCCAGATGTTGCCAGCAGTTTAAACATCAAATAGCTTTACTGGAGAAAGCTTCAGATTCAGAACTTCTCGAAAGGTAACTGTGCTTTCATTTGAATGGAGTCAGAAATTAGGGATTCCAATCCTGATTGGAAGATCTGAGCCAATATGGCAAAGCTTTCATCATGCACTCAACTATTTTTCTTTTTGCTGTGAGATGTCAAAACCAGTCTGGTCTTTTGACGTTATTGATGGAGAATTATAAAGCTATGATATACTCACGAACTCCAATAAACTGATAAATTCAAATGATACAATCTATAGTAAAGTAGTCACATTAAAGTGAACTAAAAACAACAATCAAAACTGGGAGTTTGGCATTCCAATTGATCATTGACTTCTGAACATTGAGAGTTTTTTCTGCATCTTTAAAAGGACAAATCAGTGTTTTTGTTTTAAATTTAAATTTAAAAACTTAAAATTCATTTGGCTATAATATTGCATTAATTTTGTCAAAAAGCAGAAGTCTATCATGATGGCTACTTTGCTTTCTTTGCAGAATGTTGAACCAATGTCCCTTGTAATATTACAGAAAACGTGTATGAAGAGCGAAACAAGCAAACTGGACTTCAAAACATGCTCCTCTTACAATAAAGGAATTAACTTTCAGGAAAGTCAGAAATAGATTGCTTTTTTTTCTTCCAATTTCAGCAGGAAAAAAACTTCTGAAATTAGGAAAGTTGGAAATCACAAGTATCTTGAAATACATTCTTCTCAGAGACTGCCTGATGTAACAGTTGATCTTTGCATTATTACCTGTGAACAAATGAATTGAGTTTCCCAAGAAAAAGCATATAAATTAAAATTGCATAAAAATGATTATTTAATTTAGTGATCACACTTATCCAATTTCCAGTTCATCCAACGTTCCTCAAAATTGTAAAACATAACTACCTAATCTGTTGCAAGGATTCCGCTTGAAGAGTGCTCGCAAAAGGCTTTGGGCTTCTGGGCTTAAGAACTGCGGCATTCCCAGCTTAGCTCTAGAAGACATACAGACAGCAAATATCAGTGAATAAACAGACAAAAGTTATTTAAAAGTATTTTGAAACAATTTGTTCTCTTGTCCCACAGATTCTGCTAACCCTGACTTTCACCTCTCCTTAAAAGAGTGTCTTGTGCCCAGCTGAAAGCTGATATCTATTAACTAGCTGCAGGATTGAACTTAATGCTACCAGGCACCCAGAGTAGGCAGCCCTGTCCTTTTCTTTGACTTACATCTATACATGGATTTCCCAGCAGGGATCATTGGATAGTGATCAGGAATGGAAACTCTGCTTGATATTTCTTTTTTCTCTGGTCTAACAATGTTAAAATGATTCGGAGATGCCGGTGTTGGACTGGGGTGTACAAAGTTAAAAATCACACAACACCAGGTTATAGTCCAACAGGTTTAATTGGAAGCACTAGCTTTCGGAGCGACGCTCCTTCATCAGGTGATTGTCACCTGATGAAGGAGCGTCGCTCCGAAAGCTAGTGTGCTTCCAATTAAACCTGTTGGACTATAACCTGGCGTTGTGTGATTTTTAACAATGTTAAAATGAATTGCCAAAGCCCCACTGCACCCTAATTAAAATCATCTACTTCAAAACAGGCAAAATATGAAATTTAGGACCTTCCTAATTTGCATGGTTTCACACTATAGCAATGCAGTTCAGGAATAGCAAAGGGTAGAAAATTGATGGGAATAGTTTTACAGCTCATTCACCCCTAACAATAGCTAGTGTTGGAAAGAGAACATATAAAAACATTGGAGTACCATGCAACAAGACACAATATGGAAAAAGCTTTAATCTTCATGTAGATTGGGTAAACTAAATTGGCAACTGTAGTTAGAGGACATGTTCATGAGCGAATCAATGAGACAATAGGTTTTTTGAAATTTAGCACTGTGCAATGAGACAGTGTTAATTAACACATTCATAGCAAAGGATCCATTGCGGCATAGTGATTGTACTGATTTACATCCAGCTGAATAGTGACAAATGTTTTGACTTGGAGATTTTTTAGTTCTATTGGAGAGAGTTTAAGCATTGAGAACCTGAATGTAGTTTCTGAAGGGAGAGGAGTAAAACTGGGCCTGGAAGGCAGAAATTTGCAGATCGTTGTGAAAGCAAAGACTTTGCTGAACAAAGAGACCTTGGAGTGCAGGTACATAGCTCCATGAAAGTGAAGTCGCAGGTAGGTAGGATAGTGAAGAAGGCGTTTGGTATGCTTTCCTTTATTGGTCAGAGTATTGAGTACAGGAGTTGGGAGGTCATGTTGTGGCTGTACAAGACATTGGTTAGGCCACTGTTGGAATATTGCGTGCAATTCTGGTCTCCTTCCTATCGGAAAGATGTTGTGAAACTTGAAAGAGTTCAGAAA
>NC_057718.1:64904016-64938237 GCF_004010195.1 Chiloscyllium plagiosum
AGTCCAGAACTAGAGGGCGTAGGTTTAGGGTGAGAGGTGAAAGATATAAAAGAGACCTAAAGGACAACATTTTCACACAGAGCATGGTGGAATGAGCTGCCAGAGGAAGTGGTGGAGGCTGGTACAATTGCAACATTTAAGAGGCATTTGGATGGGTATATGAATAGGAAGGGTTTGGTGGGATATGGGCCGGGTGCTGGCAGGTGGGACTAGATTGGATTGGGATATCTGGTCGGCATGGACAGGTTGGACCGAAGGGTCTGTTTCCATGCTGTACATCTCTATGACTCTATGACTCTAGATGACGGTCAACAAAGGTTGAATGACTAATGGTATATACTTGAACATAAAGAGTCTAGTAAGTAAGACAGGTGATTTCAGCACACAGATAGGCAGTTGAAAGTATGATATTGGAGCCATTTCTGAAGTGGCTTAAAGAGGGTAGGATGGCCCCTCAATGTTTCTGGTTACATTGATTAGAAAGGGTAGAGAAGGAAATAAAATACGAAAGACATCGCAATATTCAATTTCAGAAATAAATCACAGTCTGAGAAGGGTTGATATGCCAGGATGTGTATCCAAAAAAAAGTCATATGGGTTGAACTGAAAAATAAATAAGAAATCATTCTGCTGGGAGTATACATTAGATCCTCAATAGGGGAGCAAATCTGCAGTCAAATTACTACAGGGTCAAAATCAAAAAGTGCACAACTACACAAATATTAACTGGGATAAATTTAGTGTTAAAGGTACAAACAACTCAGAATTCTTAAACTGTATGCAAGAAAATAAATCAAAGAACTGCAGGTGCTGCAGATCTGAAAAATTGAAATTGCTGGAGAAAATCAACAATTCTGGCACCATCTGCGGAGCAAAGATAGACTTAATGTTTTGAATCCAGTGACCCTTCCTCACAACCAATGGCAGCAAGGAAAAGGTGATTTGTGCTGACTCATCTTTGCTGGGCATATTCATCACTGCCGGCTTATACGGCTATTATGCTTGAAATTAGGTTGACCTCTTGGATCAGATTAGTGGATCCCCGTATACTAAAGGAACTGAGGGAAGAAATAGCAGAGATTCTGGCCATTATTTTCTAATTCTCTCTCTGGTCATGTAGTACCAGAAGACTGGAGGACTGCCAATGTTTTATCATTACATAAAGGATGGAAGAGTTATACTGAGCAATTATAGGCCCATCAGTGAAAACCTGGGGAAAGGCAAATTATTGAAAAAATCCTGACAAATAATATAAATTGTTACTTAAAAGGGCATAGATTAATTATGGACAGTTAGCATGGATTGATTAAGGGAAAATCATTCCAATTAACTTGATGAAATATATTGGGAGGCAACAGACAGGAGAAAGCATAGAGCTGGGTGATACATTTGCTAATGTAAAAATGGATTTTAGAAAGACTTAAGACAAACTCCCACAAGATAAACTGGTCAAAAAAATTAAAAGTTCATCGGATCCAGGGGAACATGGTGAATTCAATCGAAAACAGTTCAGTGACTAAAAGTATAGGATTGTAGTGGATAGTTTTGTGATTTGGGTAAGTCAGCACAGATATTCCCGAAGGGAAAATTATGTTTGTCAAATAAACTAAGAGCTATTAATGGTAGTAACATATTTTGATTTTCAAAAGGCATTGGTTATGTGTACCATGCAAGAAATTACATCAGATTGGCGATAATATTTTAGTTTGGATTAGAATTGTTTGACACGCAGTAAAGAGAGAATAAAATTAAAGTGGTTGGCAGATTGTGCCTAATAAGGTGTCATCTGGATCAATATTTGAGCATCATTTACTATATATTGCAATGATTTAAATGAGGCAACTGAATATGATGTTTCTAAATTTATTGATAAAGCAAAGTTTGATGGGAGACTAAACTGTGAGAAGAACACAAGAAGACAGCAAAGGGACACATACATGAGTGGGTGACAAGGCAGCAGACAGAGCAAATACAGGAAAAAGTGAAAGTTGGCAGCAAGGAGAGAAAAACAGAATATCATTTGAAAAGCAGAAACTAATAAACATTTGTATTCATAGTTTAGGATCCTTGCTCAAGAAAGTTAATATCCAGGTACAACAAGCAATTAGGAAGGCAAATGGCATGTCATCTTTTATTATGTGGCTGAATTCAACAGTAATGTTGCAAGTATATGCAACACTTGTGAAACTATTCATAGAATATTGAGTACAATTTTGGTCTCTGTACCCAAGGAACAACATACACAGAGCTCAGATGGCGAATGACAAAAGTTCACTGAATTAATTCTTAGGATGAGAGATGTTTTCGAAGGTCAGTTTAAATAAATTGGGCCTATATTCTCCAGATTAAAACAAAATGATGGAAATACTCAAAATGCAACACTGTGGAACAGAAACAGAAGTTTCAGGTCGATGATGCTCCACAACTGATGAAAAGTCATTTATCTAAAACTTTGGATGGAATTTTATATATCCCCTCTAAGGGGAGAGGGGGGAGGTGTGATAAGTTGGCTGCTCAGACCACTACTCTCCCACTCTGCCCTAGGCTCAACCACTGGAATTGGCAGCCTATCCACCATCTGCAAATAAGTTGTTAACAGTGAATTGAGTTCGTCTAACTCCAGTATTAATCTGCCCACTCTGTAACCCAGACAATTTTAGTGGGTAAGTGGGCGTGGGCAGGACATTTAAAAAATGTGTTTTAAAGGTCAGGGAGGAAAAATGTTACTATCTCCAGAGCATGCCATTTTATATGGGTGACCCACGCTCAGAAGATATTATATTGCCTTCCTTGCTGCACACATGGACTTTGAAATTCACCCCTCTATCCCCCAATCCTAAGGTCATCACATTCATTCTCTTCATTCAAAACTCCAACATTACCTAGGTCGGGGATCCATTGGGACATTCTGATTGAGATTGGCTGCAGTCCCAGCAGTGTCCACTATGAACCTCTGATACTGCTAACTCTGGTGAAGATACCATCCCATTGAGGGCCGAGTCCCATTCACTACTAATTTATCCCATCCACGTTACATTATGGTTGCGGGGCAGGCTTCTCTAAGTCTGTTGGCTCACTGCTGATTTTCCTTCTGTCAAAGAGGTGAGATGCCCAGCACCCGCCCTCTCCCCCACCAAACTTCTGTCTGTTAACTCTAGTTCTCTCCACAGATACTGTCAGATATGCTGAGCATTTCCAGCATTTTCTGTTTTTATAACAGATTATCAGTATTTGCAGTGCATTGCTTTAGCTAGACTCTCTGGAGCTTAGAACAGTGAGAGAAGATCTCATTGCAATATGAGGAACAATTTCGAGGGCTTGACAATGTGGATTACTGAGAAGCTGTTTGCTCTAGATGGAGAGACTGGAACTGGCATTTATTGTCTCAGGGTAAAGCATCAATCATCTAGGATTGAAATGATGAGAAATTTCTTCAATCAGATGGTGATGAAACCTTAGCATTCCCAAAGAACTGTGTTTGCTCAGTCATTCACTTCAAGGTAAAGATCGATAATATTTGGACACTAAATGAGTCAAGGTATATGTGGATAGGCTGGAAAAGTAAAGTTGAGGAAAAAGAATATTCATGACCCATTCAGTTATGGAGCACGCTGATATGACCACATGGACCATTCACGATTTTATTTTTAAGTTTTTATTGGATTGATCCAATGAAGTATTAAAATGAAATATTCATTTCACACAACATTAAAAGAGCAAACTTTTTTTTCTGCCTCAGATTAATGTATTTGTACCAAATCAGTCTCAAACATTTGGCACTATGACAATGTGGAACTCTGCAATTGGGATGAATTATTTAAGAAAAATTAAAAAGGCTCATGTCTTACTTACAGTGTGTGACAATCCATTTCCTGTGTATGAAGGGTTGGAATTGAAGGCTTGATGTATGTTTGGAACAGTGTTGCCAAATTTAAAATATTCAGCTCTTATTTATCTGAGGTGTATGGAGGTACTTAGATCTACTCAATGCCTTCTCTTCATAAAGCCTTCAAGATATCTCTTTGATTACCTCTTTTGAGATAATCCATCAACGTAATGATTTTGGTCCAATTTTACTTTGCCAATATCTCTTTTGAACATTAAGTTTTGGTATTGGTTAGAGGGCAAGAGAAAAGGCACAATTCAGTATAGGCATGATTGAACTTAATTTTAGAAGTCAGGATTATGGCAATCCTACATACAGCTTTACTTGTAAGAAAACTACTGAACCTCATCACAAATGTAGCAGAAAGACTGGAACATTGAGGTCAAGCTAAGATGTAAACTTTTAGCTGAAAGATTGACTGTGCAGCCTCGTTTTTCCAAAGCATGAGCTGTGCTTCTCTCACAATTTATGCTATTTAAAGTAAGTTATCAGTAATGCACTGAATCTAAGTTCTTTAAACAGTGAATTAATCTGACACTTTTTAAACAAAAACTTACTTACTTGAGTATAAGTGCCATGGTTTCTTTCCTGTCCTTGCCTTGGAAAGGCAGCGACCCTGTTAACATCTCAAACTAGGCAATAAAGTCAAAACAGGTTAGAGATATCATCCAGATCAAATAGACAAATAGACAACATCACCTCCAGACATCATTCATCTATTTAATTTATTCACTTCTTTCAATGTGAGAAGTGAATATGTTCATGATAGAACATGCTTTTGAAATATTATGAGCATTCAGTATGGATTGTAGTTTAGATTGCCTTTCTTTTGTATATACTTTTATAAGTTCATTAGTTAACAGTTGAGTAAAGCCAGAGATACCAAGAACATAAAAGATAACTGATTAACTCATCCACACTGCTTTTTGGATGAACTTGCAAGAATTTTCCAGCATTCTTTTGAGAGATTCTCAAACTACCAATGGATTATTTGTCAGTCAAGAATCTGCATGCAAAGTGCACAGAATTAAACGGCACGGGAAAAGCAACATGTTAAGATTTCTGCTCCTCTGTTTGCAAAGATACAAAATAAATGGCAGGCATCAGTGTTGAATTATCCAGTATAAACAAGAGTTTGGTTTGGTTTGGGCACAAATGACTGTGAGAATATCACTACACCCTTGTACAGCTACTGAAAAGTTCTGTATCCAAGTTAGTTTGTAGGTTTGTGTCCAATAGAAATATATTCTAATGTGAAATAAATTGCTTAGGAGCAGTGTCTTTGGCAACAGCCTAATCTTTTTCAAGTCTCTCTCTTTACAGATGCTGTCAAACCTGCTGAGGATCTCCAGCATTTTCTGTTTTTATTCCAGAGCACCAACATCCATAGTATTTTGCATTATTCTTTAGGACACAGTCTGCTGCATCCCAGACCATAATTGGTAATATCAATATAACTATTTGCCACACATGTTTGATTCTTGGTAGAATGAGCTCACAGACCACCAGTACAAAGCCAGCAACTCACTTGCATTTGGCAATGAAAATTAGCACCATTCAAAAATTGTAGGAGCCGTGCATACAAAGCAAAGAAGTACGGAAGAAAATAAACCAAAAGAAAATTTAGGAGAGCAAAAGAAAATGTGTATAGATTTATTTTACTGAGGTAAGTTAATTAAATAGATACCCAACTGAATCTGAGCAGCAGTTTGTATCTTCATTAGCA
The DNA here is from genome assembly GCF_004010195.1 of Chiloscyllium plagiosum. Taxonomy (NCBI): domain Eukaryota; kingdom Metazoa; phylum Chordata; class Chondrichthyes; order Orectolobiformes; family Hemiscylliidae; genus Chiloscyllium; species Chiloscyllium plagiosum. Next base: position 64,909,629 of record NC_057718.1, read on the forward strand.
ACATTTAATGTGTTTATTGTGTTGAGATACAAGATATTTTGGAGCATGTGCCAACAACACTCTGTGCTGAAAGCCCCTTTCTAGTTTAATACCTGCACGTAACCTATTTTCGCCATCTTTTTTTCCTTCTCTGTTGCCCTAGTGTGGCATATCCTTGAATACGCAATACATAAAAAGGAAAAATCTGACAAGATTGCATATTATTGACACTCTAACAGTAGATGGGGATGGAACTAATGGACAAGTAAATGAGCAAAGCATGAATAGGGAGAGAAAGATGCATGCACTTAATGAATAATCATGAAAGAATACAATGTATGATTTAAGACATCGAGAAATTACAATCATTAGAATTGTATTCCTGTTACACTTTGAGATCTATAGTTTCTTTTGCTTGATTGTCTGGTGGGTGAATAATTTCAGGTACCATTTGGGAGGTCTATCTTTCTAATTATACCCTGAGTCCTATATAAAATACTATTTTTCTGAATTCAACAATTTACATTCAAAAATTAGGTCCTCAAGCTGCTCCCTCAAACTGATTTCCACCTCAGTGGTTTCCCACATGTTTATTTCTATCCCATTACTTGCCAACACCCCAAGTTAAACATGTACCAGAATTATTCTAAAAATATCACCAAATTAATTAACCACCTTATAAACACACCATTGAATGCCAGTAATCATATCTATGTTCCCAAGGATATTTACTGCTTGAGACAGCAGTCTTATAACCTGCTGAAAACAAAAAAAAGCATGATAATATTCATATCTCGGCCTATTTAATCATTTGTGCTCAAATTGGATCAAGATAGTAGACTGCACTGGGCAAAAGATGACCTTTGACAAGCCATTAATATATGAATGATAACATGTATTTATTTAACAACAGAGATATTACACTACTTGAGAACAATCAGCAGCATCTGCTATGTCATGACTACGGTGCTTGTGTTCCAAGAGATCAATGGAACACTTGGCATTAAAAAACATATTTCATTTTGCTCAACCTCTGTGATAATTACTATTTCTCTTCCCAATGCTAATATTGTTTCATTTTTTTGTCAAAACAACCTTTATTTTATTCATTAATGATCTTTATAAACAATCTGCAAAAATTAACTTCTGGAGATGCAAAGACAAAATTTCTCACTCATCACAATTACATATTATGAACAGATTCTTCAAAGATTCATAAGTTCATAGGATATAGGGGCAGAATAAGGCCATTTGGCCTATTGAATCTGCTCTGCCACTGGATCATGGCTGATATGTTCCTCACTCCCATTTTCCTGCCTTTTCCTGATAACCCTTCAACCCATTAACAAATAAAAATCTGTCTAACTCCTCCTTAAAGTTACTTACTGTCCCGGCATCCACTGCACTTTGGGGTAGCGAATTCCAGAGATTCGGAACCGTTTGGCAGAAGTAGTTTCTCCTCAATTTTGTTTTAAATTTGCTATCCCTTTTCCTCAGACTATGATCTCTCATCGTAGTCCCACAAGAGGAAGCATCCGCTGTATGCCTATTTTATCCAAGGAGCTATATGACTGTGTATTTCTGCAGAATCTATCCTATGGATTGCTAATAGGCGTCAAATAAAAAATGAGAGACACTACTTAACATAGACTTGACTGCATATAGAAGGGTACTTTACAACGAAGCCACATTAGGGTCACATCCATTGCCCACAGGTAAATGGTGAAAAGCCATTGATCTGTGGATTGGTGTCTTCAAGGGGCCTATTAAGATCTCACTCCTGTACCATGTGTTTCCAGGCAACAACTTAGGTAGCTGTAGCAGACTGAACCACACTCAATCCAGTGTTGTGTTCTCAAAGTGGAAATGTGGGGACAATTGCAGCCATTGTATATATGCATTCCCTCCCCCAGCAACATGTGTCATACCTGCCAGACTATAGTTTCAACCATCAGAATCATGGTCAAAAATCATACAACACCAGATTATAGTCCAACAGATTTATTTGAAAACACAGGCTTTTGGAGCCTCACTCCTTCAGGTGCTAGGCAGAGAGGGAGACCTTTGACACAGAATTTATAAGTAAAAGATGAAAGGGTCATAGAACCAATACAAATGAATTGAACGCACCTAAGATGGCTGTTAAATCTTTAATCAGTTAGAAAGAGGTGCAGATTTTTATTGATTAATATGCAAATCCCAGAATTTCTTCCAGATCATTGCCCCAAGATAAGTTAAGGTTTTATCAGTACAAAAACGGTAACGTCTCAGGTCAGACAATTTTAGGAGTGAGGTTTTGGGTAGAGTCTGTCTATGGCTTCACTTGGAGTCAGACTGGTTTTATTTCCAAAGTAGGAATTTATAAAATGTCACATTGACTAACTGTGTACGAATTGTTTGCTTTTTGAACAAAATCGAATGTTTCGGCAAATACAAATCTGCAAATGCAAAGTTACCCCATAGATGTGTGTGTGTGTGTGTGTGTACGTACATTGGGGGAGAGTGTGTGTGTGTGTGTGGGGAGAGAGTGTGTGTGCACGCGTGCGCACGTCTGTGTGTGTGTCTGCGTGTGTGTGCATGTGCTTGACAGTGTGCGAGTGTGAGGGAGTATATGCATGTGAGAGAGTGTGCATGCGAGTGTGTGTGTGTATGTTTATGTGTGCATGAGTGAGAGAGAGTGTATGTATGAAAGAGGGTCTGCGTGCATGTATTTGTGTGAGAGAGTGTGCATGTATGTGTGCATATATATAGTGTGGTGGGGTCATCTGTAATGCGACATGAACCCAGGATCCCGATTGAGGCTGTCTTCATGGGTACATTCTAATTTTTTCTAAAAGCACACAATTTGTAGAGAGGCAGTTAATGTGGCATTTTATAAATTCCTACTTTGGAAATAAAAGCAGTCTGACTCCAGGTTAGACTCTAAACAAGAGCTCATGCCTAAAATGCATTGTCTGACCTGAGTTGTTCCCTCTTTTATACCGATAAAACATTAACTTATCTCGGGCAGTGACTTGAAAGAAAGTCTGGGATTTGCACATTAATCAATCGAAACCTGCACTTGCAATCTAACTGATTAAAGATTTAACAGTCATCTTAGGTGCATTCAATTCATTTGCTTCAGTTGTATGACCTTTTGATCCTTTACTTATAAATTCTGTGTTTAAGGTCATCCTCTCTCCCTTGCACCTTAAGAAGGAACGGGGTTCTGAAAGCTTTGTGTTTCCAAATAAACCTGTCGGACTATAATCTGGTGTTGCGTGGTTTTTGACATTGCCCAACTCAGTCTAATACTGGCACCTCCACATCAGGATCATGCCCAGTCAGCTTTAGCTATTTTAAGAATTGGAGGAATGTCTAGCCTTTCCCCATTTTCTCCATAAGAACATAAGACTACAAGAAATAGGAGCAGGAGTAGACCAGTTGGCCCATTGAGACAGCTTCACAATTCAATAAATCATGACTGATCTTTTTGTGAACTCAGCTCCACTTACCCGTCCTGTTCAGCATAACACTTGGCTCCTTTACTATTCAAAAACCTATCCATCTTTGCCTTAAAAATATTCAATGAGGCAGCTTCAATTGCTTCACTAATCAGGGAATTCCACAGATTCAGAACTGTTTGAGAGAAAACGTTTCTCCTCAACTCAGTCCATATCTGCTGCCCCTTTATTTTGAGGCTATGCCACCTAGTTCTAGTTTCAGCTGCCAATGGAAACAACTTCCCTGTTTCTATCTTATCTATTCCCTTCATAATTCTATATGTTCCATCTTCCCATCTGCAACTCCCACCTCAGTCTATGGATGCAATCATCAAGTGCCAGAGGCCCTCATGTTGTGTCTCCAGCATCAAAAGCCTGCCCACTATCTCTGATTGATGGCCCGCCCCCGTAGTCCTTTTGAATTCTGACTTAAGCAGATTTTTATTGCTGGTTCAGGCAGCAACCACGCCCCACCAAGCAGATGCTTTCCTTCTCTGGTCTAAAAGAGTTCTGTTAATGGGATAAGCTGACATGAGACTCGGCCTGCTTTCCCATGTACCCACCCTCAATAGTTTTTAAGTCGCTTGAAATAAGATGGATATGTTATATTGCTGTACCACAAAAGCATCAAAACTGATTCCTGGAAAGAGGACACAAATGTGAATAATGACAGGTTAGCTGTTGCATTACCTCTGAACATGATTAAATGCAAGCTCTCGCTGTTTATGTCGGTCATGGAACTAATATGAAAACCCTCTATTGCTATGTGGCTGCTATTTACAAAGCTACAGAGGTGAAGAAACCTTGCTACTGGGTGAGAGTTGTGCACTTAGCAAAGCCAAAGGGAAGGCCCGCAGGGAAGGTCATGTCCTTACAAGCACATCATCAAGTAACTTCTTAATACATATTTCTGTAATGCAAATTTTCTAATGTGACATATCTTCCTTGCTGCGACTTGGAAGGGGGATAAAAGCTTCCTGCTGTGGTAAACTGAGTCATCTCTATTTCAGATGTTGTCATCCTACAGTAGATCTCTGACAGCTTGTCTTAGGGAGCAGACATTTCTTTATTCGCTCAATAGTGTGGGCTTTGCTGGCTGATCCAGCATTTCAGGACCATCCCTAACTGCCATTAAGAAGGTAGTGGTGAGTTTCCTTCTTGAACCCCTGCAGTCCATTTTTCTTAATTTCAAAAATATACTTTATTCATAAAAGTATTTGGATATCTATGCAATCGGTCATGCTATTCTTGTGCACACATTACATTGCTTTACATACAGACATTGAAATTTATTTTTCCTATATACAAGTCTGTACATTTACTATCTAGCTCTATCTAGCTACTATCTAGAGTCAGCAGAGCCCAAATGACTGGGTGGGCCCCCTGTTCTTCTTAGGCAGGCAGATGTTACACGGTGGTCTTTCCCCACTGCGCCTGGGCGGCAGCTGCCCCAAGCTTCAGCATGCCCCTCAACACGTAGTCCTGGACCTTGGAATGTGCCAGTCTGCAACACTCAGTTGGGGTCAACTCCTTAAGCTGGAACATCAACAGGTTTCGGACCGTCCAAAGAACGTCTTTCATTGAGTTGATGATCTTCCAGGCACAGTTGATGTTCGTCTCGGTGTGTGTCCCGGGGAACAGACCGTACAGCACGGAGTACCACATTACGGCGCTGCTCGGCACGAATCTCGACAAACATCATTGCATTCTTATCCAGACTTCTTCTGCATAGGCACATTCCAGAAGGAGGTGTTGCGAAGGATGGGCCTGGCCTCGATGACACGGAACGCTCCAAGTAGTTGGACCGTTCCGTGTCACCTGTCCTTTGTGGAGAAGTTTATGAAGGAAAACACCTTTGACCACAAGTTCATCAGGAAGTGGACAGCATGTGTTGTCCTTGAGACCCTTCGGGAAAAGGAGAGGGTGGATCCTATTGAGCAGTTCCCTGAGCAGACTGTCAAAGTCATTTGGCAGAATGCCTCATCGCCAGAACTTTCCAACAAGCATCAAGACATGGCTTGGCTGGTGGTGAGAAGGGCTCTGCCTGGGAGATCCTTTATGCACACCCGGACTCTCTGCACCACCGCATGCTGCCCTCGAAGCGGCTGCAGGGGGACGAGGCTGAACCCCTGCAGTCCATTTGATGCACAGTGCTATTACGCAGGGAGCTCTAAGATTTGGACCCAGGACACTGAAGGAATGCTGATATATTTCAAGGTCAGGATGGTGACAGGCTTGGAAGGGATCTTGTAATTGGTGGTATTCCCATATATTTGCTGTCCATGTCATTCTAGATGGACGAATCGTCTAGATCGCAGTTTGGAAGATTCTGAGTAAGGACCCTGGGTGAGTTTCTGTACTGCATCATGTAGATGGTGCACACTGTTCCAAGTGAGCATCAATGGCAGGAGGGAATGAATCTTTATGGGTGTGGTGCCAATCAAGTGGGCGCTTTTGTCTTGGATGGTGTCAAGTATTTTCAGGGTTGTTGGAGCTACACTCATCCAGACACATGTGGAGTATTAAACACATTTCTAATTGTGCCTTGCAGATGGTGTACAAACTTTTGGTGAGGAGGTGAGTTACTTGGTGCAGAATTCCTAGTCCCTGACCTATTCTTGTAGCCACACTATTTATGTGGGTAGACCAATTCAGTTTTTAGTCAATGGTAGTCGCCAGGATTGATCAATTTATTGTTATGATTTGGAAGTTCTGGTGTTGGACTGGGGTGAACAAAGTTAAAAATCACACAACACCAGGTTATAGTTCAACAGGTTTTTTTGGAAGTACAAGCTACATCAGGTAGCTAGTGGGACAGGATCATAGGGCACAGAATTTATAGTAATTTAATGATTTATTGTTGTCACATGTACCGAGATACAGTGAAAAGTGTTGGTTTGCATGCCATACAGGCAGGTTGTACCATACAGAGTGCATCATGCAAGCAGAACAGAGTGCAGAATACAGTGTTACAATGACAGAGAAGGTGCAGAGAGAGAGATCAGAATTAATACCTGAGAAATCCATTCAAGTCTGTTAACAGCAGGGAAGAATCTGTTGTTGAATCTATTTGTACATGCATTCAAACTTTTATATCTTCTATCAACAGAAGATAGTGGAAGAGAGTATAACTGTAGTGGGAGGGGTTTTTAATTAGGTTTGTTGCTTTCCTGAGACAGCGGGAAGTATAGTTGTAGCAAATGAACGGAACGCTGAAGCATAATGATGAATTGGGTTGTTTCATGACCCTCAGTAGTTTGTGATCTTGGGAAGAGCAGTTGCCATACCATGCTGTGATGCTTCCAGATAGGATGCTCTCTCTGGTGCATCATTAAAAATTGGTAAGGGTCCTTGTGGACATGCCGAATTTCCTTAGTCTCCTGAGGACGTGGAGATGCTGCTGTGTTTTCTTGACCATTGCGTTGCCATGGGTAGACCAGGACAGATTGTTGGTGGTCCTCACTCCCATGAATTTGACACTTTCAACCATCCCCACCTCAGCACCATTGATGCAGGCAGAATGCTGCCCTCGTCATGGCTTCCTGAAGTCAATGACCAGCCCCTTCATTTTTCTGACACTGAGGGAGAGATTGTGGTCTTTACCCTCTGCTGCAAAACACTCAATCTCTTTCCTGTATTCTGTCACGTTGTTGTTTGAGATCTGCACTACAATGGTATTGTCATGAGCAAACTTGTAGATGGAGTTGGAGTGGAATTTGGCTACATAGTTGCGAGTGTGTAAGGAATATAGTAGGGGCTGAATAGACAGTTTTGCAGGGTACCGGTGCTGAGCATTATCATGAAGGAGGAGTTGTTGTCTATTCTTACTTTCTGTGGTTTATGGACCAGAAATCCTACAATAAAATCATAGAATCCCTACCTGTGGAAGAGGCCATTAAGCCCACTGAGTCCACACTGACCCTCTAAAGAATATCCCACCCAGACTCACCTCCCCCCACCTCGTAACCCTGCATTTCCCATGGCTCACCCACCTAGCCTGCACATCCCTAGACATTATACAGAATTTAGCACGGGAGGAAACGGGAGCACTCAGAGGAATCCATGCAGATATGGGGAGAATGTGCAAACTCCACACAGATAGCCAACTGAGGGTGGAATCAAACCTAGGCTCTTAGCACTGTGAGGCATCAGTGCTAATCACTAAGCCACTGTGTTGCCCACGAAAACTGAGGATCCGGTTACAGATTGGGTGGGTGAGGGGTGAAACGGGAAGCTAAGACTTAGGTCTTGGAGCTGAGATATGAGTTTGTTTGGAATTATGGTTTTGAATGCTGAAATAGTCAACAGGTAGGAGTCTGACATGGGTATCCTGGCTGTCCAGATTAGATTAGATTAGATTCCCTACAGTGTGGAAACAGGCCCTTTAGCCCAACCAGTCTACACCGACCCTCTGAAGAGTAACCAACCCAGACCCATTTCCCTCTGACTAATGCACCTAACACTTTGGGCAATTTAGCATGGCCAATTCACCTGACCTGCACATCTTTGGACTGTGGGAGGAAACCGGAGCACCCGGAGGAAACCCGTGCAGACACGGGGAGAATGTGCAAACGCCACACTGACAGTCACTCGAGGCTGGAATCAAACCTGGGAGCATGGTGCTGTGAGGCTAACTACTGAGCCATCATGCCGCCCATTCCAGATGTTCCAGGATGAACATAGGGCCAGGGTTAAGTTGTCTGCTATGGACCAGTTTGGCTGGTAGGTGAACTGCAAAGGATCGAGGCAATTTTGTAGGCTGGAGTTGACGTGAGCCATGACTAACCTCTTGAAGCTTCATAATTATGGATGCCAGAGCCACTGGGCGGGAGTCATTGAAATATGCTGCATGATTTTTCTTTGGCATCCGGATAATGGGGGTCTTCTTGAAGCTGTGGTGACTTCAGATCGGAGCTAGTAGAGGTTAAAGATGTCTGCCAATACTCCTGCCAGCTGGTCCACACAGGAGTGTACATCCAGGACACCATCTGGACCAGTTGCTATAATGATAGAGGGGATTCAGTGATGATAATGCCTTTGAATGTCAAGGGTCAATGGATATATTCTCTCTTAATGGAAATAGTCATTGCCTGGCACTTATGTGTCATGAATATCACTTGTCATTTGCCAGTACAAACTTGGATACTGTCCGGTTCTTGCTGCATTTGGACATGGGTTTCTTCAGTATCCGAGGAATTACAAATGGGGCTGAACATTGTTACTTTGTTTGATGATGCTTGCACAATGTTAAGGAAGCTTTGATACTTCAGATATATATGCAGTGGCTTACAACAGCAGAACCTTTTGTCATCATATTACAAACAATGGAATCCTATTTCTCGCATCTAAATCATGTAACACTATGGTTGTGTCAAACCGCTAGCAGCAGAATGGTAGTAAACTTTAATCTACCACTGCATGTTTGTTCAAAGTCAGTGGAGACCACAAGCACCAAGTATTTGTAAAAATGAGGTGTTTCAATCTCTTGGTGCTACAAGATAGGTCAACCTACATGTAAAACAGCAGAACTAGCATGCTTTAGACAGATCAAAGGAATCTGACAGACCACAAATTATATCAAAACTTGAAATCCCTGGCATATCAGTAATGGACAATGGTAAACAATTAAACATCTAATGGGATGTTCTTTTAACATCCCCACTCAGGCTAAAGTATTTTGAATCGTCCTCAATCAGAAATACTCTTTCTGAGTTCCCCACTATTATAGATACCATTCTTTATGCAATTTGATTAATGCCACACAATATCGAAAATAGCTGAGTGCATTAGATAAAGCAAATGCTATGGGGTGCAATAATACTTACTATAGAGCTGAAGATTTTTCCACTAAAAATATCCAGGCTACAATTTCCAACATGGCTACAACACTGGCAGACACAAAAACACAATGTGGAAAACTGTCAATTTATATACTAATCAGAATTCCATATCTATCCTTATCAACCTTGAGAAAGTGGTAGTGAGTCATCTTTAATCACTGCAGACCATGTGGCATAGGTACAACAACAGTGTTGTTTTTAAGTGAAGTCCAAGTTTTGGATCAGTAACAGAGAATAGTGAAACAATTCCAAGTCAGAATGATGTGTGATTTAGGAGAGATCTTGTTGGCGATTTGTTTATTCCCATTCACCTACTACCTTTGTTCTTCTAAAGGATAGACGCCATGGGTGCAGAAGAAACAGATGAATCTGTATCTTCAGATTGAGATTCACAGCACAGCATCTTATAGATGGTATATTGCTGCCAGTGTGCATTGATGGTTGAGGAATTGCACGTCGATGGTGATGGATACAATGCCAAACAAGCAGGTTGCTTTGTCCCAGATAGTTTTGAGCGACTTTGTGTGAGGACTGCCTTCATCATGGCAGATGGAGAATATTCCATCTCATTTCTCACTAATACCTTGTTAGGCTCTCGGCAGGCTTTGGGGAGTCAGCAAGTGAATATTCTCCTTAGAATTTCCAGACTTTGTCTTACTCTTCTCACCATACAATGTATATAGCTAGACTGGTCAATGGTAAGCTGAGGAAGTTGATGGTGCAGCGTACGGCAATGGTAATACAATGGAATGTCAAGTGAGGGTTGCTAAATTTCCCCTTTGTGGAAATAGTCATTGTTTCACACCTGTGTGGCGCCAAAAGTACTTGCACATCAGCTCCAGGCTAAGTGCTGTGCAGATGTTGCTACATATGGACTACTTCAGCAACTGAGGAGTTGTGAATCTTACTGAAAGTTTTACAATTGTTTGCACATACTCCCACTACTGACCCAATGATGGGGCAAAGTGTATTGGCAAAGCAGTTGACAATATTTATGTTCAGGAAATCCATGTCTGTATTATTCTACAACTGCTGTGAGCCTATTCTCAATCAGCATCAGTTCGAGCAAGTTTCAATTTTACACTAATAACCTGTACACCATTACTCAACTTGGGCCATTTTTCAGGATAATACTGTCCAGAGCCCATTCGCTGAGGTCAAACATGGCCAAACATGGTCACACAAGTTGAATATCTGAGGTGAGAATGATCGTTCTTGGCATCAAAGCAGTCTTTGACCAAGTTGGGACCAAGGAACTGCATTAAAATGAAACTCCAGCTAAACTCAGAGAAAACCTGGGATCAATGGCCTAACTCTGTTCCTACATCTTATGATTCCTACATTAAATTGTGGCAACACTCCAAAATTGTTACTTTGCTAAAAAGCACTTCGAAACTGTAAAAAAAGTTTAATAAATGAAAGATTTTATTTCTTCTTAAGATCACCATACCCGTACTGTCTCACAATAAATATCCATAATCAAATCCAGGTTAGCTACATACACATAATATTCTCCCAACCCATATAATTCCCTGGCGCAATCACATTTTTAAAGCTCTGATTGGAGGTGCCGAATTTGGACTGGGGTGGACAAGGTCAGAAGTCAGACAACACCAGGTTATAGTCCAACAGATTTCACTTTACCTGACAAAGGGCAATGCTCCGAAAACTACTTTGAACCCTATTCCTGTATTGACAATACAGTGACACGGAGTGTATATGCCTCAATGCGTTGCAGCATGGAAATTGCCACAGCTTCCCATTCAGTGTATGAATGATATTATTCTGGGACACACTGCTCCGATGTCAAGAGTTTCACAATGTGGAGCAAGCCTTTGGTGTCAGTTCTGCCTCATGCTACAGACTCACAGAAAACTAGAAAAAACGTTACAGTTGTCAGTGAAGCATGCTCACTGAAGCATGTGCAATATGTCGTTGCCATTTTGCAGTGATAAAATTCGGAGAAAAGGATAATAGTCGAATGACCAGCAGTCAATCTATGTTGATGTCCATGTCACAGGTGTCTTCTGAGCACCACCTCTTAAATTGCATTAAGTCCCTTGGATATGTGAAAAAGACGTCTCAATTTATTTAAAGATCGTACTTGAAAAAATTAACCAGGACCTGCTCAGATCAGTTTTTCAGATGTTATCCAATTAAGAAATCAATATAACATCAGGAGAAACAGGCTGTTAAGGACTTCAGGAGCTCAGGGTCAGAGTTACATAGAAAGGTAGGGGGAACGGCGTTAGCGAGTCTGGTTGCCCCTGAACAGAGCTGGGACTAATCTCCTTGTGGGAGCTTTTGCCAGTTCGATCAGTGAGGTTTTAAATTAGTTTGGCAGGGAGATGGGAGCCAAAGTGTAGGCTTAGATGGGTCAGATTCAGATCAGGAAATGGGAGGTAGAACTTTAGGGGAAGTGCTAAATGAATATTTTTTGTCAGTATTCACACTGGAAAAAGACAATGTTATCAAGGAGAATACTGAGATATACGCTACTAGATGGGATTGATGTTAGCAAGGAGGAGGTGATAGCAATTCGGGACAGTGTGAAAATAAATAAGTCCCCTGGGCTGGATGGGATTTATCCGAGGATTCTCTGGGAGTCAGGGAGGAGATTGCTGAGTCTTTGGCTTTGATCTTAATACCGTCATTGTCTAGACTATTCTGGAATAGTGCCAGAAGACTGGAGGAAAACAAATGTTGTCCCCTTGTTCAAGAAAAAGAGAAGAGACAACCCTGGTAATTATAGACCGGTGAGCCTTACTCCAGTTGTTGGTAAAGTGTTGGAAAAGATTATTAGAGATAGGATTTATAATCATCTAGAGGAATACATTCATTAGGGACAGTCAACAAGGTTTTGTGAAGGGTAGGTCATGTCTCACAAATCTTAATGAGTTCTTTGAGATGGTGATTGAACAGGTGGATGAGAGAAAAGCGGTTGATGTGGTGTATATGGATTTCAGTAAGGTGTTTGATAAGGTTCCCCATGGTAGGCTATTGTACAAAATATGGGGCATCGGATTGAGGATGATTTAGCGGTGTGGATCAGACATTGGCCATCTAAAAGAAGACGGTGTGGTGGTTGATGGGAAATGTTCATCCTGATGAAGGGCTTTTGCCTGAAACATTGATTCTCCTGCTCCTCAGATGCTGCCTGACTGCTGTGCTTTTCCAGCACCACACTCTCGACAATGTTCATTCTGGAGTTCAGTTACTAGTGGTGTACTGCAGGGATCTGTTTTGAGGCCACTGCTATTTGCCATTTTTATAAGTGATCTAGATGAGGCCATAGAAGGATAGGTTAGTAAATTTGTGGACGGCACTAAGGTCAGTGGAGTTGTGGATATTGCTGAAAGATGTGACAGGTTTCAGAAGGACATAGATAAGCTGCAGAGCTGATCTGAGAGGTGGCAAATGGAGTTTAATGCAGAAAAGTGGGAGGTGATTCACTTTGGAAGGAACAACAGGAATAAACAGTACTGGTTTAATGGTAAGATTCTTGGTAGTGTAGTGAATCGGAGCCACGTGGTCACGCTGCAGCTGTACAAAACTCTGGTGCAGCCACATTTGGAGTATTGCATACAGTTCTGGTCATCACATTATAGGAAGGATGTGGAAGCTTTGGAAAGGGTTCAGAGGAGATTTACCAGGATGTTGCCTGATATGGAGAGAAGGCCTTCTGAGGAAAGGCTGAGGGACTGGAGTCTGTTTTTGTTAGAGAGAAGAAGGTTGAGAGGTGACTTAATTGAGACATACAAGATAATCAGAGGATTAGATAGGGTGGACAATGATAGCCTTTTTCCTCAGATGGCTAGCACAAGAGGACATAGCTTTAAATTGAGGGGTGATAGATAAAGGACAGAGGTGGTTTCTTTACTCAGAGAGTAGTAAGGGAGTGCAACGCACTGCCTGCAACAGTAGTAGACTTGCCAACTTTAAGGGCATTTAAATGGTCGTTGGATAGACATATGGATGAAAATGGAATAGTGTAGGATAGGTGGGCTTCAGATTGTTGCACCGACCTGTGGAACCATCGAGGGCAAAGGGTCTGTACTCCACTGGAATGTTCTATATCCTACATTTTATGTTCTTGCAAGAACCCACATGGTTTTGGTCAATTCCATGAAATCTCCTTTCAACACTCTCTAAACCAACTCTACCCTATTCAATCTAGCCACAAAACTAAAGTCATATATCCCTGCAACCATTTTTACACTCTCTCCAAAGTCTATGCATCCTTCCTCAAGTGTGCGCCTAGAACTAGGCATGCTATTGGAGCAAAGGCCATAACACTGTTATAAGGATACGTCATTCCTTCCTTGTTTTTTCATGTTGTGTCATTTTTTTTTTAAAGCCCAAAATCTTTTCAAACATTTATTTTGTCTTACTTGGAGGATGGGAAAAATTGTGGCTGTAAGAGCTGCTTCTTTTTTGAAGTATCTTAGGTGTTGGAGGTGATATCCTTAAATTCCAGGAGCAACAATTACTGTTTTACATGCTGTTGCATTGGTTTGGAAACTTAGGGAAAAAAGATCAAAACAATGGCACTTTTAAAAGGAGTAAGACAGACAAAAGGCAGTGACCACATGGTCAGTGAGGGAGAGAGAGAAAGCAATCTACATTGATGGCTGACACAGCAGTGAGTCTGCACAGTTACTGCCTTTGCTGTTTGAGTTCATGTATCTCTGAACATCGGAGTGCGTCGAGGAAAAATGAACAAACAGTGAAATTCACAACTGAACTTGGAGGAACCAGTGTGGGAGAGCCCAAAGCACAGGAACAGATAAGTGCATGGTTTTTAGTGTGTAACCTTGCTCTAAGTCTACAGTACTGAGTAGAGTGGGTTCTTTCAAGATTACAGAGGAACCTTGATTATCTGAAGGACATGAGTGGGGAGTATTTTGTTTGGTTGATCGAATGTTGGATAATCGATGCAGGATAATATGGTTAGCTATGCCTCGGGACCATGCGATCTTGTTCGGGTCATCCAAAATTCAGTTAATCGAATGCCGAATAATCGAGGTTCCTCTGTATATGTGTTATTGAGATCTGTCTCTTGACTAAATTTTAAAAATTTAAACTAGCTGGAGCACTTTCTTTTAGAGCAAAAAGATGGTGCTATTTTTTGGGTCTGTAGATTGTGAAGGAGCAAAGATGGCCATTAATACAGTGATGTGCTCTTCCTCTTGGATGTGGGAGTTTAGGGAGAGTTTACATGTTACTGATGATTATGTCTGCAGGTTGTGAATCCTATCAGATCACATGGATCAGTTGGAGCAGCAGTAATAGGCAATATGAAAGTTACAAGAGGTGAGGGGATGTGATGAATGGCAGTTATAGGAAGGGAGAAAAGCCACAGATACAGTCAGGTAGATGGATTAACTCCAGGAAAGGTAGGAGGGTAGGCAGGTAATGCAGGAGTTTTATGTGGCTATCCCCATTTCAAACAAGTATGCTGATTTGGAAAATGCAGGGGGTGATGGACTCTCAGAGGAATGTTGCATGAACAGCTAAGTTTCTGGTATAGGGACTAGCTCCAATGTAATGAGAGTTAAATCGGGTTCCAAGTGATTGGTTGCGATTGGGGGACTCCTAGTCAGAGGCACAGACAAACGTTTCTGCAGCCGGCAATGAGAAATCAGAATGGTGCGTTGCCTCCCTGGTCCCAAGATCAAGGATATCTCAGAGAGGGTGCAGAATGTTCTCAAAGGGGACAGGGACCAGTAGGAGAAGGTGAGATTCTGAAAGGAGAATACAGAAAGTTAGGCAGGTATTTAAAAAGGTCAGCAAGTGTAGTAATATCTGGATTATTCCTGGTGATACAAGCAGTGAGGGTAGGAGTAGGAGGATAAAGCAGATGAATGCATGGCTGAGGAGCTGGTGGATGGGAGAAATGTTCACATTTTTGGATCATTGGAATCTCTTCTGGAGTAGAACTGACCTGTGAAAGAAGGACAGATATGGATTGCACCTGAATTGGAAGCGGACTAATATACTGGCAGGGAGATTTCATTGAGCTGTTTGGGAGGATTTAAATAAGTAAGGGGTGTTGGGGGAGGGCGGTATGGGGATCCAGGGAAATAGTGAGGAGAGAGATCAATTGGAGACTGGTACAGTTGGGAAAAGGAGCAAGTCAAACAGTCAGGGCAGGCAGGAACAAAGTAGAAAACAAGATAGGACTGATAAACTGCATTTATTTCAATGCAAGAGGCTTAACAGGAAAGGCTGATGAATTCAGGGCATGATTAGGAACATGGGACTGGGATGTCATAGCAATTACAGAAACATGACTCAGGAATGGACAGGACTGGCAGCTTAATGTCCAGGATACAAATGCTATAGGAAGGATAGAAAGGGAGGTAAGAGAGGAGGGGGAGCGGCGTTTTTGATAAGGGGTAGCATTACTGCTATACTTAAGGAGGATATTCCTGGGGATACATCCAGAGAAGTTATTTGGGTGGAACTGAGAAATTAGAAAGGGATGATCACCTTGTTGACCCCTCCCAATAGTTAGCAGGAAATTGAGAAACAAATTTGTAAGGAGATTTCAGTAATCGGTAAGAATAACAGGGTGGTTATGGTAGGGGATTTTAACTTTCCAAACATAGACTGGTACAGTCATAGTGTTTAGGGTTTAGATGGTGAGAAATTTATTAAGTACGTACAAGAAAATTTTCTGATTCAGCATGTGGATGTACCGAGTTGAGAAGGTGCAAAACTTGACCTACTCTTGGGAAATAAGGCAGGGCAGGTGACTTAGGTGTCAGTGGGAGGGAACTTTGGGGCCTGCGACCATAGTTCTATCTTTATTAAAATAGTAATGGAAAAGGATAGACCAGATGGGCGGCATGGTGGCACAGTGGTTAGCACTGCTGCCTCACAGCGCCAGAGACCCGGGTTCAATTCCCACCTCAGGCGACTGACTGTGTGGAGTTTGCATGTTCTCCCAGTGTCTGCGTGGGTTTCCTCCAGGTGCTCCGGTTTCCTCCCACAGTCCAAAGATGTGCAGGTGAATTGGCCATGCTAAAATTGCCCGTAGTGTTAGATAAGGGGTAAATGTAGGGGTATGGGTGGGTGGCGGGTCGGTGTGGACTTGTTGGGCCGAAGGGCCTGTTTCCACATTGTAATGTAATCTGATCTAAAAGTTAAAGTTCTAATTTGGAATTAGGCTAATTTTGACGGTGTTAGACAAGAACCTTCAAAAGCTGATTGGGGGCAGATGTTCGCAGGTAAAGGGACAGCTGGAAAATGGAAAACCTTCAAAAATGAGATAACGAAAGTCCAGAGACAGTATGTTCCCGTTAGGGTAAAAGAAAAAGCTGGTAGGTGGTGAAAATGCTGGATGATGAGAGAAATTTAGGTTTTGGTTATGAAAAAGAAGGAAGCATATGTCAGGTATAGACAGGAGAGATCGAGTGAATCCTTAGAAGGGTATAAAGCCAATAGGAGCATACTTAAGAGGGAAATCAGGAGGGCAAAAATGGGACATGAGATAGCTTTGGCAAATATGATTAAGGAGAATCCAAAGGGATTTGTAAATGCATTAAGGACAAAAGGGTAACTAGGGAGAAAATAGGGCCCCTCAAAGATCAGCATGACTGCCTATATGTTAAGCCGCAGGGGACATATTAAATGAGTATTTTGCATCAATGTTTACTGTGGAGCAGGCCATAGAAGATATAGAAAGTTGGGAAATAGATGGCGACATCTTGGAAAATGTCCATATTACAGAGGTGCTGGATGTCTTGAAACACATAGAAGTGGATAAATCTCCAGGACCTGATCAGGTGTATCCTAGAATTCTGTGGGAAGCTGGGGAAGTGATTGCTGGGCCCCTTGCTGAGATACTTGTATTACTGATAGTCACAGGTGAGGTGCCAGAAGACTGGAGATTGGCTGATGTAGTGCCATTATTTAAGAAAGGTGATAAGGATAAGCCAGGAAAGTATAGACCAGTGAGCCTGACCTCAGTGGTGGGCAATTTGTTGGAGGGAATCCTGAGGGACAGGATTTACATGTATTTGGAAAGGCAAGGACTGATTGGAGATAGTCTGCATGGCTTTGTGTGCAGGAAATCATGTCTCATGATTGAGTTTTTTGAAGAAGTAACAAAGAGGATTGATGAAGGCAGAGTAGTAGACGTGATATATATGGATTTCAGTAAGGCGTTCAACAAGGTTCCTCATGGGACATTGGTTAGCAAAGTTAGATCTCAGAATACAGGGAGAATTAGCCATTTGGATACAGACTGGTTCAAAGACAGACGGTGGTGGTGGAGGGTTGCTTTTCAGACTTGAGGCCTGTGACCCACAAGGATCAGTGCTGTGATAAAGTGAGGACTGCAAATGCTGGAAATCAGAGGCGAGTGTATGGTGCTGGAAAAGCACAGCACATCAGGCAGCATCCGAGGAGCAGGAAAATTGACGTTTCAGGCAAAAGCCTTTCATGAGGAAGGTTTTTCATCATTTATATAAATGATCTGGATGTGAACATAGAAGGTACAGTTAGTGAGTTTGCAGATTACATCAAAATTGGAGGTGTAGCGAACAATGAAGAAGGATACCTCAGAGTACAACTGGATCTTGATCAGATGGGCCAGGGGCTGAGAAGTGGCAGATGGAGTTTAATTCAGATAAATGCGAGGTTCTGCATTTTGGGAAAGCAAATCAGAGCAAGACTTAAACACTTAATGGTAAGGTCCTAGGAAGTGTTGCTAGACAAAGAAACCTGGGAGTGTAGGTTCATAACTCGTTGAAAGTAGAGTCGCAGGTAGATAAGATAGTGAAGAAGGCGTTTGGAATGCTTTCTTTTATTGGTCAGAATATTGAGTACAGGAGTTGGGAAGTCATGTTGCGGCATTGGTTAGGCCACTGTTGGAATATTGCATGCAATTCTGGTCTCCTTCCTATTCGAAAGATGTTGTGAAACTTTGAAGGGTTCAGAAAAGATTTACTAAGATGTTGCCAGGGTTGAAGGATATGAACTATGGGGAGAGGTTGAATAGACTGAGGCTGTTTTCCTTGGGGTGTCGGAGGCTGAGGGGTGACCTTATAGAGGTTTATAAAATCATGAAGGGCATGGACAGGATAAATAGACAAGGTCTTTTCCCTGGAGTTGGGGAATCCAGAACTAGAGGACATTGGTTTACGGTGAGAGGGGAAAGATATAAAAGAGACCTGAGGGGCAGCTTTTTTTTTTACACAGAGGGTGGTAAGTGTATAGAATAAGCTGCCAGAGGATGTGGTGGAGGCTGGTACAATTGCAACATTTAAAAGGCATTTGGATGGGTATATGAATAAGAAGGGTTTGGAGGGATATGGGCCGGGTGCTGGCAGGTGGGACTCGATTGGGTTGGGATATCTGGTCGGCAATGCTGTACACCTTTATGAGTGAGTGAGTGAGTGAGTGAGTGAGTGAGTGAGTGAGTGTGAGTGAGAGAGAGAAAAAGAGACACAGAGAGAGAGAGAATCAGCCTGTGTTATCAAGTGTGGACTTTGAGTGGAATTCACCCCTCTTTGGTGTTTCATAGGCACTGATGAGAAAGTTGGAAGATCTGGCAAGAATTTAAAATGTCCAAATCTTAATATCAATACAATTTTTCACCATAAGCTTTAAATGGTGATTTCACTCCTGTGTGGGCGATGTCCTTATTTTCATGCATTTGTATCTCATTATTTGTTCAACCTGCCTTATGGATACCTTCCAATTCTCCTTTCCTTCACTGAGAAAGTAGATGGTGCAAATGCCCAAGATGGAAGACAGAGTGGCTGCAGTTCATCACTTGCTTGCCCTCGACATCATTCAACTCAATCTTGAAACAACATTCTATGATCACCATTGTCCTTGATCTTTTATTCACTCAATTCAACACTGGCCAACCATCAGCCTTACCACTACTTCATGCCAGCTCTCTGTCTCAGACACAACTTCAGCCCTTCAACACTTTACTTTGGAGGTCAGGGACACTCAGGACATGCAGGAGAATCAATGTTTCCAGCATAAGCCCTTCATCAGGACTGAGAATTGTGAGCCGGGGGCTGAAAGATAAATGGGAGGGAGGTAGGGTTGGGGAGGGAAGGTAGCTGAGAATGCAATAGGTAGATGAAAGTGAGGGAGAAGGTGATAGGTCGGAGAGGAGGGTGGAGCGGATAGATGGGAAAGGTGATGGACAGGTCAGGAGGGTGGTGTCGAGTTGGAGGCTTGCTACCGGGTTAATGTGGGAGGAGGGGAAATGAGGAAACTGGTGAAATCCACATTGATCCCGTGTGGTTGTAGGGTCCCAAGATGGAATATGAGGCATTCTTCCTCCAGGCGTCGGATAATAAGGGTTTGGTGATGGAATAAGCCAGGACCTGCATGTCCTTAGCGAAGTGAGAGGGGAGTTGAAGTGTTCAGCCACAGGGCAGTGGGGTTGGTTGGTACGGCTGTCGCAGGTGCTTTCTGAAATGATCCGCAATTAGGCCTCCTGTCTCCCTGGTGTAAAGGAGACCACATTGGATGCAACGGATATAGTAGACGTAAAGGTAATTTTCTGTTGGATCCTATTGGGCCTTGGATGGAGGCAAGGGGAGTGGTGTGGGCGCAGGATTTGCATTTCCTCTGGTTGCAGGGGAAGGTGCTGGGAGTGGGATGTGCATTGGAGGGGGGGCGGTTTGTAGATCTGATGAGTGTCATGGAGGGAATAGTCTCTCTGGAACGCTGATGGGGTGGGGAGGGAAAAATATATCTGGTGGTGGGGTCCATTTGTAGGTGGTGGAAGTGGCAGAGGATGATGCGAGATGTGTGGAGGTTAGTGGGATGGAAAGTGAGGACCAGGGGGTTCTGTCCTTGTTTGAAGGGGTGGGGTTTAAGGGTGGAGATGTGGGAAGTGGAGGAGATGCACTGTGGGGTACCATCAACCATGTGGGAAGGGGAATTGCGATCTTGGAAGGAGGCATTCTGGGATTTAAGGTGGAATTGGTCATCCTAGGAGTAGATGTGGCACAGGCAATGGAATTGGGAATAAGGGATGGCTTTTTTTACAGGAGGTAGGGTGGGAGGAGGTGTCATCTAGGTAACTATGGGAGTCGATGGGCTTGTAGTAGATGTCTTTAGATAGTCCGTGGTTAGTCAATAAGCGTGGATGGGGGGGCTTATGCCCAAAACGCGATGCTCCTGTTCCTCGCATGATGCAATACCTGCTGTGCTTTTCCAGCACCATACTTTTGACTCTGATCTCCAGCATCTGCAGTTCTCACTTTCTCCTAATAAGTTTGGATGACTTGGTTATTCTGGCCCTTTCCAGGAAGAAGGATCAAGACATTTAGGTTTGCAAACAATGCAATGGTGAGAATGGTTAGACTATTAACCCCCAAGTTCGATGGAAGTATTTGAACTGTCAAGCTTTATAAATGATTGGACTTTAAACGTCCTAATTAATTACAAAACTGAAGAAAGTTACAGGTCTAGAAGATAGCCAATGAGCCATTCTATACGGATACAAAACCCAAGTGATTTCATAATGCCATGGAGGTCGTCGTTGAGGGAGGAAGAGTCCATAGGAAGCCATTGTAGAATTGCAATAAAGTTTTTTCATAAAAATATCACTGAGCCAGTATAGCTCTGTCTTAATTCATAATGAAATACTGCACAAGTCAGATTGTGTTCAGAAGTCATCCATTTGGACAAAGAAAACTGAGTTAAGAATCATTCCCAGAGAATGAGAGCAGATTAAAATAACACTGTAGAGGAAGATTTTCAACAATTTTATATGATAAATAAGGGATGTTTTCTGTGGTTTAGAGTGTAAGTTGCCAATCGAAACACTGTTTAGTTAGTGTTGTATTTAAATCGGGTGTTACACTCAAGTCTCAAAATTGAAATCATGTTATGCATTCCTTTCATCCATTCATAGGATGTTTCAGTTTTTTTTTTACAATGTTCGGTCTCCGCAGGGATCATCACTGCAATAGTCAGCTTTCATTTTGATGTAGAATTTAATTAAATATCAATTTAAATTCCTTCATAGCAGTACAGAGGTCTCAGATTGCAGAAAGATCTCGATTCTCAAGGATCATTGCTGCATGCTAATTCTATCTCATTCGTATTCATTTCAAGCCTCTAACACTCACTCAAAGGACTTCACTAGCAAAAAGCACAAGTTAATTGTTATCAACAACTTTATTAATAAGGTACCAAATATTATGAAATATAGGCTGCAACTTTGAAAAATAAGATGGAAAAGACACATGCCAGCAAGTGATGTCCATTTCCCCATTGTTAAAAGAGGAAGGTAGTTCACTCACCATTAAAACACCAAAGGACCACCAATCTGCACTTTGTGCATGACCACGTCGATTAACTACTTCAGGAGCCATATATTCTATTGTCCCACAGAAGGAATAGGCTCGTTTGTCAAGGTCAACAGCCTCCTTGCTGAGTCCAAAGTCTGAGTAACAAGAATGACTTTTAGGTATGGCTGAAATATTGTCAAACTATCAGAAAAAAATGCAATGAACTTAAATATTCTATTTCAATGCTACTGGCTTTCATCCTCATTAACAATAAGATAAAATACACTCACCTGTGATTTTAATGTGGCCATCTTCATCTAGAAGTACACTGAAATTCAAGCAGCAGTACAAATTAAAAAATACTCAACATAAACAAATATTGAAGTCCACTCCATATTTGTAACTTAGTTTTACTACCAATGACAATGGTGTCTACTAGAATACATAAGTAACTGTCAGTACTCAGTTCAAATTCTAGTCATCTTTCAAATAAGTCATAGAGTCATACAGCATGGAAACAACACTCCACCATCGCTCCCTGTCTCCTGTCATTAAGCTAATTTTGTATCCAATGTGATCTAATTCTATTACTTTAGTCTACCATGCGGAACCTTAGCAAAGGTTTTCCCAAAGTCCAAGTAAACAGTGACTACCACTCTGCTCTCATCAATCCTCTTGATTACTTCCACAAAAAAAAACTCAAACAGGTTTGTGAGACATAGTTTCCATTGCACAAACTGTGCTGACTATCCCTCAACATGTCATGCCTCTCCAAATGCATATAAAGATTATCTTTCAGAATTACCTCCAACAATTTACCCACCACTGGTCAGACTCATAGGTCTATAGCTCCCAGGCTTTTTCTTACATCCCTTCTTAAACAAAGGCACACTAGTCCCTCTCCAGTCAGCCAGCACCTTGCCCATAGTTATAGATGGTACAAATATTTTGGCAACGAGCTCTGCAATTTCCTCTTTAACTTCCCACAACATTGTGGGATACACTAGATCAGGCCCCGGAGATTTATCTAACTTTATATTTTCTAAGATCTCCAGCACTTCATCTTTTGTAGTGTGAACTGTTTTCAAAAGATCAGTATTTATTTCCCTGAGTTTTGTAGCCTCCATTTTCTTCTCCACAGTATAAACTGAACAAGATATTAATTTAATGTCTCTCCCATTTTCTGAGGTTCAAACAAGATGACCTCTTTGTTCTTTAAGGGGCCCTGCCCTCTCTCTAGCTGCTCTCTTGCTCTTAATTTACTGATAGGATCTCTTTGGATTATCCTTAAACGTATCTGTCATATCTATCTCATATATCCTCTTTGTCTTTCTGATCTCTCCCTTAAGAATGTCCCTGGACTCTTTATACTGTTCAAGAGATTCATTTGAACCTTGTTGTCCATATCTAATATATGATTATTTTAACTCTTGACTAGAGCCTCAAGATCTATAGTCGTCTTTTGTTCTCTAATCCTACCAGTGTTTCCTTTCACTAACAGGAACATAATGAAACTGAACTCTCATTATCACATTTTTGAAAGCATCCAAGTTATCATCCCTTTACCTATGAACAGTCTACCCAAATCAACTTTTGAAAGTTCTAGTCTCATACAATTAAAGGGTGCCTTCCTCAATTAAAAACTTCAACCTTTATGGAAGGCTTATCCTTTTGTGGAAATGGTTAACAACAGGGCCAGAGCATAAAAAAGTATATCACCTGGGCTATTCAGGAATAGGGACAGTAAAATGTGCAGCTAAATACATTGACAAGGTAGGGTTAGTCAGAGCTGGTTCCACTTAAGAAAAGAAACAAAACATGTAGTCAGGCGCGTACCTGAGCTAAGCTAACTAATCACAACTTATCCCAGTTCAGCAAGCAAACTAGAAGCTGAACCACATTCACCCTGTGCTGCAGAAGTTTGAGGTAAATGATCAAATGCTAAGTGCAACGTACCCAAAGCTTAATGTGATAATTGATTATGTTACCAAGGCTGACAATCAATATGCAATTGGTTAATAGGAAAGAACTGATACATGATTGATGTGGATTTCTATAAAAATACAATTGTAACAGTTGCAAGGTAGTCTCTCTGGGCAAGGGTGACTGTTGTCCATTTAAGCTTGATTCCCTTGCATTGTAAGTAATAAAGGCACTGTTTGTGAGAAACTGGAATACTTTTGTCCAGCTGAATGAATTGTTTCCTCAACACATTTCCATCAAATAGAACTATGATCACTGGACACCAAGTGTTCCCTTACAATCACTTCAGTCATTTGCACTGACTTGTTACCCAAGAGGCTCAATGTTTGCTCCTTCTCTAGTAGGAACATTTATATAGTGATAAAGAAAATTTTCTTGCAAATATTCACCAAATTCTTCACCATCCAAACCTTTAACTCAATAGTAGCCCCAGTCAATGTTTGGAAATTTAAATCATTCACTATTATATTTATTACTCATATCTATTTGAGGTCTCTTTATACATTTGTTCCTCAATTTGCCACTGATTATTGGGGGGATCTACATTACAATCCCATCGAGGTGATTATTCATTTCTTGTTTCTAATTTCAACCAATATAGTTTCATTGGGCAATTTTTCAGAAAAGAGAGTGAGGTGCGGGATAACTACAGCAGATCAGGCAACATCCAAGGAGTAGGAGAATCGATGTTTCGGGCATATGCCCTTCATCAGAAATGAGACTGGTGAGCCAGGGGCTGAGAGATAAATGGGAGGGGGGGTGGGGCTGGGGGAAAGGCAACTGAGAATGTGATAGGTAAATGAAAGTGAAGGTAATGGTGATAGGTTGGAGAGGAGGATGAAGCAGATAGGTAAGAAGGAAGATGGACAGGTAGGAAAGATCAAGAGGTCAGTGCTGAGTCGGAAGGTTTGATCTGGGATAAGGTGGGGGGAGGGAAAATGAGGAAACTGGTCAAAAACACATTAATCTCGAGTGATTGGAGGGTCCCAAGCATGCTTCCTCCAGGCGTCAGGTGGTTGGGGTTTGGCAGTGGAGGACGCCCAGGACTTGCATGTCTTTGACGGAGTGGGAGGGAAATTAAAGTTCTGGATTAGTTGTGTTGGAAGAGCACAGCGGTTCAGGCAGCATCCGAGGAGCAGTAAAATCGATGTTTCGGGCAAAAGCCCTTCATCAGGAATAAAGGCAGAGAGCCTGAAGCTTGGAGAGATAAGCTAGAGGAGGGTGGGGGTGGGGACAAAGTAGCATCAAGTTTGTTTCAGGACATGGTTGAAAAGCTCCAGGGCAGAGGAAATGACCTGGAAGTTGCAGTGGGAGAGGGACTCCCTGAGATTCTTGTAGACAGAGGAGGAAATCTTCAAGGCAGGCATCCTTGCAAGAGGATTCGCAGTAGGGTTAAAATCAACTAGGTAAAAACAATGACTGCAGATGCTGGAAACAAGATTCTGGATTAGTGGTTCTGGAAGAGTACAGCAGTTCAGGCAGCATCCGAGGAGCAGTAAAATCGACGTTTCTGTGCTTGGTCATCGGGCATTGGGGTTATTTCATGCGTGTGCCCCGGTGGTGATGTTCTCTGAAGCATTCTGCAAGTCGGCATCCTGTCTCCCCAATGTAGAAGAGACCGCATCAGGAGCAACGGAAACAGTAAATGACATGTGGAAGTGCAGATAAAACTCTGCTCCTTTGGGGCCTTGGACGGAGGTGAGAGGGGAGGTGTAGGCACAGGTTTCTTGAGGTGGCAAAAAAGATTTTTCAGAAAGAACTTCTCTAGCTACAGTAGTAATGTTTTCTTAACAAAAATGCCACTCCCCCTCCTCTTTTTCCTACCTTTCTAACCTTCCTATAGCATCTGAAACCTGGAACATTGAGCTGCCAGTTCTACCCATCCCTCAGCCAATTTCATGTAATGGCTATGACATCCTAACCCCAAGTTCTCAAACATGCCCTGAGTTCATCAGCCTTACCTATAAGACTCCTTGCATTGAAGTAAATGCAACTTAATTCTTCAGAGTTACTTCATTCTCTGACTTGTTCGTGGCTGTCTTTTCTAATTACTTTGTTCATTACAGATTCAGACCTGTCCTCATCTATCTTTCTGTTTAATCTGCCACTTCAGCTACCACCCTCCCCCACCCCAATACTTTACAGTCTCCCTTAATAGAAGTAGCAAATCTCTCCACTAGAATATTGGTCATTTTTCAGTACAAGTGAAACCCATTCTTTTTGAACAGGAATTTTCTGCCCCAGAAGGATCCCAATGATCCAAGAATCTGAATGTTTGAACATTACATCAACCCCTTGGTCATTGATTTATCTCCTTTCTCCTTTTATTCTTTCCTTCATTTGAGCTTGGCACCAGGAATAAACCAGAGAAAACTACTTTTGAGGATCTGTTTTTTAGTCTTCTACCTCACCTCTTATATTTACTCCATGAAGTCATAATCTTTTCCTTAACCATGTCATTCATACAAATGTGTATAATAACTTCTGGCTTCTCATACTCCCCTTCAACAGCGTGCTTCAAATATATTGAGATTTCCTTAATCCTGGTACCAGGAAAGCAACATACTATCCTAGATTCTCACTCACTGCTGCAGAATCCCCTGACAGGAGAGTTTCGATACAATTGTTCTTTTAAATTTTGACAAATCCATCTAACTTAAGATTCATTCTTACAGTTCAAGATCTGACTGCCTCTTCTCTTTTCCTCTGAGAGGCCATCCTTTTCAACAGTGCCCAAAACTGAGTATCTGTCTGAGAGAGGATTAGCCACAAGTAACTTCTGAACTATCTTATTACCTTTCCTGCTGTGTAATCACTTCCCTAAATCCACCAATCATCTAGCTCTGTGTCTCTTGTATGCTCGCAATGACATTAAACCTAAAAAGAAGGGTTATGGTGAATTCTGGACTTCAAATTTAGGTAAAGTGTAATTGAATGTAACTCTAGACTAAAAATGTGCAGAAATCCTTCCAGACAAGATTAACTCTGTGTTCATTAGTGATGCTAGACAGAAGATGCCAAGAGTTATAATTAATATCTTCTTTCAATACATCCAATCAAATGATGGTTCAGTGACTCTGAATTTTCAACATCTATCACACTTTTAAAATGTGGATAATTTACTACTGAGGGTGGATAAAGACATTTTAGATTATATGCTGTGATTGTGAGTAAGTTGAAACTTCAAATTCCTTCAATTTCTCAGGACAAAAATCATCCCAATTTGGCAAATGCTTATTTAATTGTTAGCTTGGCTCAGTGGGTGAGCTGTCAGCTCTAGTTTAGAAGTTTGTGGATGCAAACTCCTCTCCAGAATATGAACATGTATTTTAGACTGAACCCAACATGTAAAGGTTTAAAACTTTAGTTTATTCATTCTCAGGATGTGGGTGTTTTTTTTTTGCACATTCCCAACTGTCATTGAGAAAATGATGCTGAGCCATTTTCTTGAACTATTAGGGTCCTTCGGGTGTAGATATAGCAATAGTGCCGTTAGGAAGGGAGTTTCATGATTTTAGCCCAGTGACAGTGAAAGAGTAGCGATATTGGACTGAGTCTTACCAGAAATCAACCGAGTGTCATTTTTGACAAGTTTCATGGAGGGTTTTTCTCTGAAAAGCATCTCTATGAAACCCATAAGTTTTCTTATACTATCTTCCCAAAATCCACTCATTACCCAAACATCACATTCTGGCATCACCCCATTTGTGACATTCACTCATTGGCCACAGGCAGAGGAGTCTTGATGAGTTACTGCAGTACATCTTATAGGTGGTATGTATTGCCCCTGTGCATTACTGATGAAAAGGGTGCTGTTGAAAGTGATGGATGGGGTGCCAATCAAGGAGATTGCTTTTTCCTTGAATGTACAGCTTCTTGAGTGCTGTTGGAGTTATACTCATCCAGGCAAGTGAGGAGTATTCAATAAAACTCCTGACTTGTGACTTGTAGATGCTGAACAGGATTTGGGGAGAGTGGAGGGGAGTTACTCACTGCAGGATCCTTAGCCGCTCTCTTATTCTTGTACCAACAGTATTTAACTGGCTTGTTCTGTTTCTGATCAATGGTAACTATCAAGATATTGAACAAATTGTCAAAATTTGTCTTTTGGGCTAGTCATTAAACTGAAGTTTTGTCTGCCTTTTCAGATGGACATGATTATATAAATAATTGGAGTACAGGGCTGTGGTTGTAACTTGTCATCACCCTGTTGGTATTATTGATTATTTGTTGTATCATCCTGCTGTGCATTTATTTTTTCTGTTTGCTTACAAATCAATAACCTCAAAACTAATTTCACCAGCCATGAAGAGTTTTGATATAACCTTCAGGAATGAAATACACATGCACTGATTTTAACTCTGGGTCAGTTTTGGGCAGTAGCATTTTCATTTCAGTTTAACATTCATCACAGAACATAGACCAGTCCAGCACATGGATAGGCCCTTCTGCCATGTTGTCTGCACCAACTGTGATGACATTCTAAACTAATCCCATCTGCCTGCACATGGTTCATATTCCTCTATCTCCTGCCTACTCATCTATCTGTTTACATAGAACATAGAACATAGAAGAATACAGCGCAGTACAGGCCCTTTGGCCCTCGATGTTGCGCCGATCCAAGCCCACCTAACCTATACTAACCCACTATCCTCCATATACCTATCCAATGCCCGCCTAAATGCCCATAAAGAGGGAGAGTCCACCACTGCTACAGGCAGGGCATTCCATGAACTTACGACACGCTGAGTGAAGAACCTACCCCTAACTTCAATCCTATATCTACCCCCCCTTAATTTAAAGCTATGCCCCCTCGTAATAGCTGACTCCATACGTGGAAAAAGGTTCTCACGGTCAACCCTATCTAAACCCCTAATCATCTTGTACACCTCTATCAAGTCACCCCTAAACCTTCTTTTCTCCAATGAAAACAACCCCAAGTGCCTCAGCCTTTCCTAATACGATCTTTCTACCATACCAGGCAACATCCTGGTAAACCTCCTCTGCACCCGTTCCAGTACCTCCACATCCTTCCTATAGTATGGCAACC
>NC_057718.1:64938791-64976503 GCF_004010195.1 Chiloscyllium plagiosum
TTCTGTACATACCTCAAAGCCATCCATTCTACTTATTTGTGCCTCAGTATTTTCATCGACAACAATGCCCTGTTCCTGAGTGAATACTGAAGAAAAGTATTCATTCAGTGTCTCCCCAATCTCTTCCGCCTCCACTCGCAACTTCCCACTACTATCCTTGACTGGACCTATTCCTACCCTCATTGTTTTATTCCTGACATACCTATAGAAAGCCTTAGGGTTTTCCCTAATCCTACCGACTAAGGACCTTTCATGTCCCCTCCTTGCTGCTCTTAGCTCTCTCTTCAGGTCCTTCCTGGCTACCCTATAACTCTCAATCGCCCCAATTGAACCTTCATGTCTCATCTTGAGATAGGCCGCCCTCTTCCATTTAACAAGGGATTCCAATTCCTTATTAAACCACGGCTCCCTCGCACGACCCTTTTCTCCCTGCCTGACAGGTACATAATTATCATGGACACTCAATAGTTGCTCCTTGAACAGGCTCCACATATCATTTACACTCTTGCCTTGGAGTCTACTTTTCCAAGCCACACATCCTAAGTCATGCCTCACCGCATCATACTTTCCCTGACCCCAGCTATAACTCTTGCCCTGTAGTACACACTTATCCCTCTCCATCACGAGAGTAAAAATCACCGAATTATGGTGCTCACCTACCTCTAATTCTAACACCTGGCCTGGTTCGTTACCCAGAACCAAATCCAGTATGGCCTCACCTCTTGTTGGCCTGTCTACATATTGTGTCAGGAAACTCTCCTGCACACATTGAACAAACACTGACCCATCTAACGAACTTGAGCTATAGCTTTCCCAATCAATATCAGGAAAGTTAAAGTCCCCCATAACAACCACCCTATTACTGTCACTCATCTCCTGAATCACCTTCCCTATCCTTTCTTCAATGATTCTAGGACTATTAGGAGGCCTGTAAAAGACTCCTAACAGGGTCTTAAACATTGCCTAACATGCCTCTTAAACATTGTTATTGTACTTGATTTGACTACATGCACTGGTAGCACATTTCTGGCACCTACCATCCTCTCTGTAAAAGACTTGCCTCACACATATCCTTTAAACTTTTCCAATGTCACATTAAATGTATGTCCCCTTGTATGTGACATCCGTGTCTCGCATAACTTTATACACCTCTGTCAGGTCACCCCTCAGCCTCTGGTGCTCCAGTGAAAACAAACCAAGTTTATCTCTAAAACACTCCAATCCAGGTAACATCTGGCAACCTCTTTTGCACCCTCTCCAAAGCCTTCACATCATTCCTATAGTTGGTGACCGGAACTGCACACAATACTCCAAATGTGGCCAAATTAAAATTTAAGGTAATTGCATCATGATTTTCCAATTATCATACTCAAGTCACTGAACAATGAAGGTAAGCATGCCGTATGCCTTCTTTACCAACTTACACACTTGTGTTGTCACTTTTAGGGAGCTATGGACTTGAACCCAAAGAAGTCTCTGTATATCAAAGCTCCTAAAATTTATCACATCATATCCAGATTAACACCATCTGCCATTTCTCTGTGCAACTTTCCAACTGATTTATATCCTGCTATATCCTTTGGAAAACTTCACTGTCTGCAACTCCACCAATTTTCATGTTATCTGTAAACTTACTAATTAGACCACCCGCTTTTACATCCAAATCATTGATATATATTGTAAACACAGAGATCCCAGAATTGAACTTTGTGGAACACCACTGGTCACAGTCCTCCAGTCAGAAAAATACTCCCACAATTACTCTCTGTCTTCTGTAACCAAGCTTCCATCTATCGCCATCCCAACTATCTTCCACCCCCAGTCCCACTCTCCTTTTTATTTCTCAGCCTGTTGCATCCCAAATTCCTGATGAAGGGTTTATGCCCAAAACATTGACTTCCCTGCTCCTTGAGTGCTGCCTGACCTGCTGTGCTTTTCCAGCGCCATACTTTTCGACTCTGACTCTTAAATCTCCCACCCAGACCCTCTTTCAAAAGGCTACTACTTTGAAGCAAATTTAGTCAGTCCTCTTAACACTTTCTTTGACCTGGTGACAATTTTTGTATGACTAATGTACAAAAGTATTCACAGAAGTGTAAAGGTACTATGTCATTGTAAGCTATGTTGCATATAGACCTAACTTTACAAATGTGGCCTGCCTGCAGTATTTTGAAATAGATTGAAGCAGTAATGGTTATGCACATTTAAAGTGATAAGCTAAGAGCTTTAAACAAGAAGATGCAGGAAGGATGTTTTCAATGACTGGGAACCCAGAACGAGGGATCACAGTGTAGGAATAATGGATAGGCCACCTAGGACAGAGATGAGGGGAAGCCATTCCATCCAGAGAGTAGTGAGACTGTTGAATTCCCACCACAAGAACTCTTGAGACCAAAACATTGAAAACTTTCAAGAAAGATGTAGGTACAGCTCCTAGGAATAATCTCATGAATGTTATTTTGTCTTAATGAGTGAAAGAAACAGTTCTTACTTTTCTGGTTTCAAGTCCCTGTAAATGATCCCAAGGCCATGCAGGTGGTCTAAAGCCAAGGCCAGCTCAGCTAGATAGAATTTGACATCTTCTTCTGTAAACATCACCTGCCGGAAGAATGTAATGGAATTAATGATTAACTGACTGTTTTACACACGAAGGATTTCATGTTTCTCAAATGATCAAATGCTTTATAAAACCTGAGCACAGTGTAAGATATTTAACATGACAGACACTCAGAAAGAGAATGCAGTCCTTCAGATCAATTAAAACATTGATGTTAAGAAGGAAGATGTGTTGAAAATTTTGAAAAACGTTCGAATATATATGTCCCCTGGGCCAGATGGGATATACCCAAAACTACTACAGGAAGTGAGGGAAGAGATTGCTGCAAATTTGGCGATAATCTTTGCAATCTCACTGTCCAGCAGTGCCAGATGATTGGTGGGTGGAAAATGTTATTCTCTTGTTCGAGAAAGGTTGGGGGAGCTAATGCTTTTCTCATTGGAGCGAAGAAGGGTGAGAGGTGCCTTGATAGAGGTGTATAAAATGTTGAGAGGCATAGATAGAGTGAATAGTCAGAGACCTTTTCCCAGGGTAGAAATGGCTATCACAGGGGGCATAATTTTAAGGTGTTTGGAGGAAGGTTTCGGGGGGTGGTTTTCAGAAGTTGGTTCTTTACAGAGTGTGGTTGGTGTGTGGAATGCACTGCCAGCAGTGGTAGTAGAGTCAGTGACATTAGGGAAATTTAAGTGACTCTTGGATAGGCACATGGATGATAGTAAAATGAGGGGTATGTAAGGATAAAAGGTCAGCACAACATTGAGGACTGAAGGGTCTGTACTGTGCTGCACTGTTGTATGTTCTATCATTGGAAGGGGAATAGGATGTTTTTACTAATCTGGCCCTCTCAATCAGCACAGCTCACTGTAGATTAATGGGAAAAATCAACCACATAATTGTTGAAAGTCAAATTCATGTGGCTTTAGATACCTCTCCATTTTAATTAACTCATTTATTTGTTGCGGATCTGATGCCCCTCTTTCTGATTTCCCACATGAGCAATGTGACACTCAACATATATACCACATATATTGCTTTCAAATCAAGAAAGTGGTAAGACTGCATTATAATGGTCAAATGCAACAATTCTTTGCGGTTTAAGACATTAGAGAAAATTCTATCAGGTTTCGAAGTTTCTAAATAACAATAATAGATTGCAACTTTCACAAAAGTAAGTAGCCATGTATCTCTAAACAAAACTGGATATTTGCTAGAATTTGGAAACCCTGCTAAATGACTAATGGACATTCAGCTTTCTGGACCTGAGATAGAATTGAGTCTTGACACTAATAAGGATTTTCTCTTGTAATAACAGTCAATAATATTTTTGTTGACATACCTCTTTGGATAGTCTTGTGAAAAGATCACCGCCTCTTAGGAAATCTAAAATCAGATACAATTTTCCTTCAGTCTGGAATGCTGCAGGTGAGACAAAAGGGAATCAAGTATCTTACCTGATTTCATAATTTGATTCATAAACTTTTAAAACATAGAAACAACTACATGATAAAGCAATAAATTCAGGAAGAAATTAAGAAAACAGGCAAAAAAAATGTGGAGAGAATATAACCAAAGAAAAGAAATGGCTCATTTCCTTGGAACTAAGGTGAGAAAAAATTCCACACAAAAAAAAAACACGGGAAATACCAGATGAATACATGGCTGGGGAAATGGTGTAGGAGGGAGAGATTCATATTTCTGCAGCATTGGCCCTGGTCCTGCCCAGATGCCACAAGCTTTGTTGCTGGTCCATTGTCTTTCACCATTTATACAAAAGATTTGGATGTGAGTATAGGAGGCATGGTTAGTAAGTTTGCAGATGACACCAAAATAGTGCTGTAGTTGACAGTGTTATCTTAGAGTACAAGGTGATCTTGATCAGATGGGCCAATGGGCTGAGGAGTGGCAGATGGAGTTTAATTTAGAATACTGAGGTATTACATTTTGGTAAGGCAAACCAGGGCAGGACGTATACAGTTAATGATAGGGCCTGGGGAGTGTTGCTGAACAAAGAGACCGAGGGATGTAGATACATAGTTCCTTGAAAGTGAAGTTGCAGGCAGACAGGGTGGTGATGGTACCGATTGGCACACTCACTTTCATTGATTAGAATATCGAGTCTAGGAGTTAGGATGTACGGACATTGATGAGGCCACTTTTAGAATACTGTGCACAATCTGATTGCCCTTCTCTGGAAAGATGTTGTTAAACTTGAGAGTGTGCAGAAAAGATTTACAAGGATGTTGCTGGAACGGGACAGTTTGAATTATAGGGAGAGGCTGAATAAACTGGGACTTTTTTCCTTGGAACATCAGAGGCTGAGGGGTGACCTTATAGAGATTTATAAAATCATGAGGCACAAGGATACGGTGAGTAGCCAAAGTCTTTTTCCAAAGGTGGGGGATTCCAAAGTTGGAGGATGTAGGTTTAAGGTGAGAGGGGAAAGATTTTAAAAGGACCAGAGGGGTAACTTCTTCATGCAGAAAGTGGTGTTCGAATGGAATGAGCTGCCGGAGGACGTAGTGGAGGCAGATACAATTGTAACATTTAAAAAGTATCTGGATGGGTGTATGAATAGGAAAGGTTGAGTGTGATATGGGGTAAATGCTGGCAAATGGGATTAGGTCAGATTGGAATGTCTGTTCAGAGCGGACAAATTGGACAAAGGATTTGTTTCTGTGCTGAATGAAGCTATGGCTATTGCAGCAGATAAATCTAAATAAAGGAAACTGTGAGGCCATGAAGTGCACATTGGCAAGGATGGAGTAGAGAAACTTACTGAAGGGGTTGATGGTGAGTAGGCAATAGTTAATATTTAAAGAATACATGCATAAATAATAATTATTCACCCCTATCTAGTGCAAAACTAAATAAGGAAATGCTTTTCAACAATGGTTTACAAACAAAATTTATGATAGTCTTAGATGCAAATAGGAAATTTCAAGAAAAAAAGAGGCAAAGTGGGGGAATTGCTGGAGTCTATTATCAAAGCCATGGGTTTATGAAAAGCAAACTATCGCTAACAAATCAACTGGTGTTGTTGAGAATCCACCAAACACCAACACCACTTTATCAAAGATCCTTAGATAGCACTTACAAATCCATGATTATCTAAAAGGACAAAAGCAGCAAATATATGTGATCCCCACCACCTCTACAAGCTATTCACCACCCTGAAATATATCACTACTTCTTCAGTGTTGTTAGGTCGAAATTCTGAAATTCCTTCCTCATGACATTGTGAGTCTACCGACACAACATGGACAGCAGCGGTTCAAGAAAGCAGCTCACCACCACTTTCTCTATGTCAATTAGGGATAAGCAATAAATACTGGCCCAGGCTGTGACACCCATATTCCACGAGTGGATTTTTTAAAATTCTAACTTGTGGAATACTGTACATATTCGAGTAATAGTCGATCTCATGTAAGAATCAACCTCCTGTTTTTGGCCAAACAATCTGGAATTTTTCATTTATCGCATGTCAAGGATAACCCTAGTTCTTCACAGATAATAGATCAATAATTGTGAATCATTGTGCTGGCTGTTGCGCTCCACTCTGGGTCTTCTAGTGCGTCAGCTGTTGTGTGCCCCGCTCCTTTTCTTCCATTGAGCCACTGATGTGATCTGCTCCGGGTGTTCCAGTGTGTCTGCTGACACATTTCACTCCAGGCCTCCAGAATTACAGTAATTCGTTCTGTTTTCTTCAGTATGAATTTCAGCCCCATGTAATAGTCAAACCCATCAATTTAATCTTTAAAACATTGTCTAAAAAATTCTATTACTCGAGTATAGACAGTAGATAAGGGAGAACCAGTGAACATGATGTATTTAATTTTCAGAAGGCTTTTCAGAAGGTCTCTCACAAGCGGTAAGTGGGCAAAGTTAAAGCACATGAGATAGACAGTAATATACTGACTTGGATCAAGAATTGGCTGACAGATGGAAAACAGGATGTGGGAATACATGTGTTTTTTCCAAGTGCAGGCAGTAGCTAGTGGGCTATGGCAAGGACTAGTGCTTTTTACAATTTTTACAATATTTATTTACTATTTGCTATTTACAATGTGTATATAAATTTCCTTGAAGAGGGAACCCAATTAAACATTTCCAAGTTTGCTGATGACACAAAACTGGTAGGATTGTGAGTTGTGACGAGGAGGCAAGGAAGTTTCAAGGTGATTTGGACAAGTGGGATGAATGTGCAAATACATGGCATACGCTGTACAATGTGGCTAAAACTGAAGTTATACATGCTAGAGCGAAAAACTGTAAAGAAGAATACTATTTAAATGGTCATACATTGGGAAGTGTGGATATCCAAAGGAATCTGGGTGTCCTTATGCAATCAAGCAATTAGGAAAGCAAACAGTATATTCGCCTTAATTACAAAAGGATTCAAATTCAGAAATAGGGATGTCTTAGTGCAGTTATATCAGGCCTTAGTGGGACCATACTTTGGATAATGCATGCAGCTTTGGTCACCCTACCTAAGAAACTTACCATTAAAGGGATTGCACTGGCAGTTTACCAGGCCATTACCAGAGATGGCAGGACTGTCCTATGAGGAGAGATTCGTTCAACTGAGCCTGCATTCAATAGAATTTAGAAGGGTGAGAGGTGATCTGATTGAAACATATAAAACCTTAACAAGTTGGACAGATTAAATAGTGGGAGGACTCCCTGATTGGGGAATCTTGAAACCAAGTCATAGTCTCAGGATATGGTGTAGACCATTTTATATTGAGATGAGGAAATGTTTCTTCATTCAAAGGATAGTAAACCTGTGCAATTCTCTACAACAAAAGACTGTGGAGGCCAAGTCACTGAATACATTCAGGAGATAGATACATTTCTAGATTTTAAAGATATCAAGGGGTATTGGGAGAAGGTGGGAGTATTGTATTGTGTTATAGGATCAGCCACAATCTTACTGCTTCGACATTTCCATGAAGGGTGGACAAAGAGGAAAATCTTTCTGTACATCAGTGATACAGTAAAAAGACAATAATATTAATCAGTGAGTATTTCAAAAAACTTGACATTCATTGATTGTAACAAAAGCTAAAAGATAAAGTAAGCATGTATGTTTCTGATTATGTTAAAATATAAACACAAACAGTTTTCTATTTATGACAACATCCATGAATGAATAAAATATGGTATAAAATGCTGAAAAGTCCTTCTTGTACAAATATTCCCTTCCAAACTCTATTTGAGTACTAACGCAAGACCAAGACAATTTTCTTTCATCCTCAGCAGAGCTGAGCTCCAGTCCACTGGTTCAAACTGATACTTGTGCCAATTTTTTGCAGAAGATAAGCCTGCCGAATCCTAATGAAGTCTGGAAGTTAAAACAGCTTGAGTTTCGTATTTAGTTTCTTGCAGTATTTACCTGGCATCTTGCCTTCTCTGAAAATATGCTTAGTTAGGCAGTAATGCAGAGAAAGGAGCGTTGGAATTTCTGGTGAGTAGATTACTATATTCAATTCATCATCATATGATGCAACATGTGTTCAATTAATGGATAAGGAATCAAGCTGAGTGCAAATTAGTCCCCAGTTCCCAATGTCAGCTCCCGTCATGAAAGCTCTGAACTCAGTTTAAAATTTTCATCTGGATCTTTTAGCTAAAGTGATGAATATGTAGAAAGTATAACTCAATGGTGAAAATTAATTTGTATAACATTCCAACAACTGGAATTAATTAAATTTAACAATAATGCATTCAGCTGATGAAGAAGTGCAGTTTAGGAATTAAGGAGGTCAAATTGATGAAGGTATCACCTCAATGCATATTTGCAGTTGAAAGAAAGGTAAATAAAGGTAAATAAAATCTAGATCCAACAGTTTTTAAAAGAAAGCCTTTAGCTTACCCAACTTAGGCATTTTAAAAACCTATTTTCTCATTTTCACATTGATGTTGGGAATGCTGGAATCAGTTATACTGACAAATTTGAAAGGAAAGCTCAAATAACTTACCATAGTGCAATTTTACTATGAAAGGATGATTGACTTCAGCCAATATGTCACGTTCCATTTTTGACCTGACTCGATCACGTACTGAAAAGAAAATTAAGAATCGAGTTAAGGCATTACTCTCTATTTTAACTTTATAATTTTAACTTTAACATTACA
Organism: Chiloscyllium plagiosum; assembly: GCF_004010195.1. Classification (NCBI taxonomy): domain Eukaryota; kingdom Metazoa; phylum Chordata; class Chondrichthyes; order Orectolobiformes; family Hemiscylliidae; genus Chiloscyllium; species Chiloscyllium plagiosum. Next base: position 64,947,483 of record NC_057718.1, read on the forward strand.
ATGAATTCCAGTTTGACCACATCAAATGCTTTTTAAACATACAACAGCAATGTGGCACCCTAGGCTTTGTTAATGAATTTTAGTTATATTCAACTACGCAATATTGCAATGGCTTCAATCATTTCAGTGAGAGGTGCTTGCTAAGGAAGTCAGTTTCTTAATCTTATCCAGCCAGTTCTTAAAATATAGGTGTAGAAGGTCAGAGGTCAATTTTTTTCACTTCCTGAGCCAGCTGAAAAAAACCATGAAATAGCCTGCCTTGTTACTCAACCCAGTGAACACGGATTTGTAAAACTGAAGCTTAGCATGTTGCAACAACTGAGTATAGAAAAATATTGAATATTATATTATTTTCTGTCAAATAGTATGAACATGCTCTACCAGTTTACTGGTTTATAATTGGCTCCATGGCAATATTAATCAGTCCATCTTCTGGAAGGTAAGTAGGTTCAAGTACAATGTTGCAATACAATCAAAACATAACAAAGGACTTCAGTGAGAGTAAAAACCTCCATCATGAGGTAGAAAATCTGCAAGTGGGGTCACTATATCTCAAGCAACTCAAATATTTAATACACATTCCAAATCTGGGCCTCTGACGTAGCCTATGCAAAAATACAGATAGCTCACAAATTACACCATACCTAAATTTTCAATACAGGAAGACAAAGAATTAAAAAGAAAGTGCAATGTGACACAGTTCTAGTATAACCTAAAGAGAAGCTTTGTTGAAATGTAATCAAATATTATTCTGTACACAAAAGCATAGTTAGTACGAGGGAAATAAAAGCATGAGATTTCTGAAGGAGCATGTGAGTAGAGCAAAGCTTTGAGATCCTTCCTCCTACATCATGTGCTGATACATACATTGGCTGCTTAATCTGACTATCTCAGATCCAGGCCATGGGAATGCTACAGCAAAACTCCTGGTCATTCATCTTTTCATTGACACCTGAAACTTATTCTTCACTTCATTATATAATTGGTTCCAAGTGAACTGTGGCTCTTGATTCACATCACATGAAAACTCATCACATGATCATCATTGCAGAATCCGTGTGGTTTTACAAATAATGTGCAATTTCTTTTAAATCTTTCCATAATGCTCTGCATTTGTGACTGCACAAGGGAAGGAACTGTTCCATCTTAATCTGATAGATCATCAGAACAGTCCATAATTAATCTATACTGTGTGGGTGAGAATTTCATATTCAATCCCCAGTTTATGCTCACTGTGCAAATTTCAGAAAGATAAAAATAGAACATTGAAATTAGCCTCAGTGCCCTTGGGGGGAGAGACAGAGGTGTTAGCAGCGTGGGCTGTTGGATACAGATGCAGGCTGTGTGGAGGGTCAGCCTTGGTGATCTTAGACTTATAAAGAAAAAGACCTAAAATCAGATAAAAGATCTAAAAGCAGATAAAAGGTGGATATTCCAGGAGTGATGAAGCTAGTCAAACCACTTAGTTTTAAACAAAACAGAATTTATTTACAGACTACCAAACGAAACGCAAGCAAAAGAAAACAGATTTTTAGAATAACAGTTATTTAAAAACTGGGCCAACACGATCTTCCCCGCAACTTAACAAAGAGCCGATTTCCCGCAACATCCCATAAACACACCCCGTGACAAAAAGGTAAATTCAAATACAGGTTCTTACAGGAGAGAGATACTGCAGAGAGGATCAGCCAGGGATCATTGGCTGAAATTGGAACCACTTTTTTCCCAGCACCTTCTTGGGGGTCCCAGCTAAAATTAAACCAAACCAGAAAAATCCCTGAACTGGATACTCACCTTTCGTTGTACAAGTGTTTTAAAGTATAAACCAAACCTAAAAGTCCTTTTTCCTGATTGTTATCATGAGCAATATCTGTTAGCCATAATCGAAGTGGCCTAATCCCAGACAAATCAGAACCTCTGATTTTTACAACCGCTTTTGAAAAAGACCAAGGACAACATAACCTTGTTGAAGGAGCAGCATTGCCACATACCCTTCTTACATGCCATACGAACCTTTGTTCCCTACCAACCCTAAAGTTCCTCATCCCCTCCTGGAGAAGATCATCATGAGATGCCTCCTTGAATCACTGCCATCCTTGGGGTGTAGATGCATTCACAGTACTATTAGTTTGGGAAATCCAGAATGTTAGTCCAGTGACAGTGAAGGACTAGTTCCAAGGACTAATAACGTAGTTCTAAGTTAGAATGGTATGTAGCTTGGAGAACTTGCAAATGTTGCATTCCCATGCATCTGTCTCCCTGTCCTTCTAGGTGGTGGAGGATAAGGATTGGAGGTTGCTGTTTGAAAAAGATTTTATAAGGTACTAGAGTGCATCTTGTAGATGGCACGCTGTGCTGTAATGTGCATCAATGGTGAAGGGACTGAGTGTTGGATGTGATGGAGTGGTGCCAATCAAGTGGAATGTTTTGTTCTAGATAGTGTTGAGCTGCTTAACTGAACTTTAATCATTGTCCGTCTATGTATTCTCTTGGTATTTTATAACCCTGTGACAACTTAGTGCCAACTTTTGTCAAAGTTTCCATCATGAGTAGACCTCAGAATCCATGGTGAAATTCAATAAAGTTCTTACCTGTCTATTGATTAATACCCAATTCAGAAGGCAACATCTGTGATTAAAAAGCAAATCATTACATTTAACTTCCTTTGAGTACTTAATCTCTTGTAGTCCCTTTTCAGATCAACTTTAGAAGCATTTGGAGTTATCAATCAAATTGTGTACTGTCATGAATCCACAATGACAAAGATAAGTTGTGAAGTCAGTCATACTGAACCAATTATACAATGATGACCTTCAGGTTTTAACAATGCAGACAGTCTTTGTGAAGGACACTTGACCTCCCCTAAAGGACACCTTTCAATTGAGAACTGACTTAGACCAATGACCACATCCAAAAGGGCACTTTGCCTCTCTAAAAAAGCCTTCGAAATTTCGATTGTCTCCTATAAAGTTCAAAGTACACAAATTGAGTTCTAGAAATTATATGAGCAAATATTAGTCCCAACTGAAGGGAACTGTAATTTTACATGTAGCAGGTACTGGCCATTTGGGGAGGCATGGTGGCATAATGACTGGCACTGCTGTCTCACAGTGCTAGGGACCCAAGTTCAATTCCAGGTTCGGAGGCTGTCTGTGTGAAGCTTGTACGTTCTCTCTGTGTCTCAGTGGGTTTTCACCAAATGCTCTGGCTTCCTCCCACAGTCCAAAGATGTGCAGGTTAAGTGGATTGGCCATGGTAAATAGTCCTGTAGTGTCCAGGGATGTGCAGGCTAGGTGGGTTAGCCATGTAAATGTGGTATTACAGGGAATGGGCTAGGTCTAGGTGGAATACTCTTCAAGGGGGGTCAGTGCAGACTTGATGGGCTGGATAGCATCTATCCACACTGCAGGGGTTCTATGATTGTACTGGGTTCAGGGAAGGACTTTTGAATTCATGTTTTCAGGGCATTTTCACCACACAAAAATCAGGCATGGTTCAGTCCCCAACTGAATCCCTAAGTATTGGATTCATCTATTTTTCTACAAAGATTAAATGGTTCAACTTATTTTATTCTTTGTTTTCACATGCAAGTATTGCAACTTTGAGAAGACCAAGTCAAATTTATCTTGGCAGCTGCCAGTACTGCAAATCTGCAGTGAATATTTTAAGCAGAAGAGATAATTACATTCCGTAATCAAGCAGTCTGTCACAGCTTCTAGTACTCGGAAGTGGATGGCAATTACCCAAAGTAAAAGTATTAACATTTTACCATGCTGCAGAGCAAATCTTAAACAAATTTTGAATACTGAATCCTGAAGAATTACTTTTACACCCTGCATTGAATGAAACTGATATTGTAAGAACACACTACAGGGAACAACTTTGTCTAATCCATTCTTGATGTCACATAATCTTGTTGTGACAGCTCGCTGTACTTGACTTTCAATTACAATATCTATATACAACAATGAAAGAAACTAAGCAAAATACAAAACTTGATGGAGACAGTAACAAAAAGATATGGGAATAATAAGGTAATATATTATATCAGCCAAACAAGGTACGCTAATACCAAAATTATACTGTAATCCACGTGTTAAATTCTATTGTGTTTCCACACCTTTAGGCAGAGTACATTTAAATGGTGACTCAATTGGTGATGATAGATATTTTAGATATAATTTTAAACTCCTGATTCTGAAGTGTGGAGAATGGAGTGCAGTGGGTCACTAAACAGATCAATGAAGGGCAAAACTACTTTATATTGATCTAATTGGTCAGGAATTGCAATGGGTGGAGAGTTGAAGTGAACTGGAAGCAGTGGAAATCAGTACATCTTAAAAGGCATTGCGTAGCATAATTAAAAGAATGTGTTACTTAAAAGGTAAATGACCATATGAATGGATAAAACAATAGTTGAATTTCTGTCCTTAAGGTCAGCTAAATGCTGAAGAAAGAATCTGGGATTCATCTTCTGGACATTGGAAAAATAATTTCTAGCCAAAGACCTCAGAGGGAATTTCATGGCCATTTCCAAACTGCTGGTGTGAAGATAAAAGTTAATGCCACCTTCTGATGGGCCATACACGATCACACATTCAGGCTGCTGAAGAAGATTCTGTACCCCTCTGCCTCTCTTAATATACTGGATGCTTTGGACCTGACCAGTAATCCCCGCCTCCACATTCTGTAGAAGTAAATTGAATAAAATGTTCTGAGGAATCTACTTCCCCCATTTCCACAAGTTTAATGTAAGCCTCCCTAAATGAGGATTGATGTATTCTGTACCAATTCAGTAGACCATAAGGGGAGAAGACAGGCACAGCAAAGTTGGGATGCAGTAGAGATGTACCAAACAATTCTACTTCCCTCATATGCTGGAAAACAAGTGCCAGGGTACCAGGAACTCTGAAACAGGAAGATATTCATAACCTTAGAAAATTCTAAAGAACCTTTGGGTGGCACGGTGGCTCAGTGGTTAGCACTGTAGCCTCACAGCACCAGGGACCCGGGTTCAATTCCTGCCTCGGGTGACAGTACATGTGGAGTTTGCACATTCTCCCTGTGTCTGTGTGGGTTTCCTCCCATGGGTGGCACGGTGGCTCAGTGGTTAGCACTGTTGCCTCACAGCACCAGGGACCTGGGTTCAATTCCTGCCTGGGTGACAGTACATGTGGAGTTTGCACATTCTCCCTGTGTCTGTGTGGGTTTCCTCCCACCATCCAAAGATTTGCAGATCAGGTGAATTGGCAATGCTTAATTGCCCAGAGTATTTGGTGCATGAGTCAGGGGTAAATATAGAGTAGGGGAATGGGTCTGGGTGGGCTACTCTTCAGAGGGTTGGTGTGGACTTGTTGGGCCAGAGGGCCTGTTTCCATTCTATAGGGAATCTAATCTTTCAGCTAATGAAGCAGTTAAAAGGTATCATCTCTGTACCAGGTAGGAAACAGCAGCTAATGTGCATAAAGCCAAATAAAATGCAATGTAATAATGACCTGGAGTGAGGTAGTGAATGACTTTGTGAGTGAGTGAGTGACCAAGTAAACATGTCTGTGAGCGAGTGATTCCATGAAGAAAGAGTTAAGAATAAGAAGGTGATAACAATCTTGAACTGCATGGTACTGCTACTACTATTGCTGCTTTTGCCACAACAACCTAATCTTCCTGACACCCACCTACTCAATAGTGCTAATAGCTCTCATTCAACATAAAAATCAACACCACATTTTGGTCTAATGCGACAGTGAGCCAATTAGTTTCTATAAAATAACGCCATGGGGTCTTTAATGTTCACCTAAGAAGAAAATTTGACTTATGACTAATTCAAAAGGTAGAAAGAAAGACTTCCATTTATATAATTTATTATTTTTATTACCACCGAAGATTTCAGAATTCTTTACAGTCAAACAAATGACTTTGAAGTGCTGTAATATCGGAAAGACAGTACTTCCAATAGGTGTGATACTCCTTCAACACTGTACAGAGGTGTCATCCTCCTACTTCACACTTTTGATACTAGATGCTGCCTTTCAGTTTTTTTCTGAAGTACCTATAGGGCTTTCTGAAGTACCTCTGGCCCAACATGTCCACACCGACCCTCTGAAGAGTAGCCCACCCAGACCCGTCCAATTGTAAGAGCGGGATGTATTACAAAATTGAATCCCTGGTCGGGGTACTGTATAATTTGTGCACCTATTTCTCCAACATTTATGGAACAATCTAGGTGGAATTTGATAGACATAAAAGTGAAATATTGCATGGAATGAAAGATAATTACTCCATACAGAATGCAGAATTTGCTAAGAATGAAGTTGAAAGACATGCAGAGGTTTTAGTGAATTCGGTGTTCAATATATCCAATTGTTGCTCATCAGCAATTAACCAAGCAAACTGAGAGCTAAACAATGTGACCTAAATAAACAGATGATATGTACAAGGTGTGATCAGTAACTTCACAGATGATACCAAAATTGATTGTGTGACAAATAGCAAGGGGGAAATCCTTTGATGACAGAACGATACAGACAGGTTAATCAGATAGGCTGTATAGTGGCAAATGAAACATAACCCTGAAAAGTTTGAGGTGATGTGTTTGGGAGAACCAACAAGGCAAGAGAACATATGTTGAGTGGCAGGATCCTAGGTAAAACAGTGAATCAGTGGGATCTCAGTGTGCATGTCCATAGATTCTGGGAAGCAACAGGACAGGTAGATAAGGTGTTAAGAAAGTGTATGGATTTCTTGCCTTTATTAGTCAAGGCATTGAATACACAAGTAAGATGGAATTGATGGAATTGTATACATTGTTAGTTAGGCCACAGCTGGAGTATTGTGTGCATTTCTGGTCACCACACTATCGGAAGGATATTAGAGTCATAGAGTCATAGAGATGTACAGCATGGAAACAGACCCTTCTGTCCATGCCGACCAGATATCGGGTGCAGAGCAGATGAACCAGGATGTTTCCTAGTCCGGAAAGCTACAGTCTTCTTCTTTACAGCAGAGAAGACTGAGGGAGGATCTGGTTAAGGTGTACAATGTTCTGAGGGGTATGGACAGGGTAGATAGGGAGTAATGTTTTCCCTTAGTAGAGCAGTCAATAACTGAAAAGGTGGGGACCATTCGAGGAAATTTAAAAAGGTTTTTCATCTAGAGGGTGCTGAGTATTTGGAACTTAAAAGGGAGGAACCCTGAAGACATTTAAGTATTCAGATGAGCACTTGAAATGGCATAGCATATAAGGCTATAGGCCAAATGCTAGAAATGAGATCAGAATAGGTCAAGTCTTGACGATCAATGCAGACATAATAGGCTAAAGAGTCTCTATTCAGTGCTATGAAAGCCCTATGACTCTGTGAGTGTGTGCTGAAAGAAGCAATGTCCAAATTAATACTGATTTTGAGATGTTGTGTGTTCCACAGTTGTTTTAAACAATTATCATCTTCATTACACACTTCTAAAATCTAATTTAAAATCATTCAGATGTTTTTAAAATAAAATCATCAAGATTTATAACCTTTTCTTTTACAACATTACAACTTACAATAAATATATAATAATCTGAAAGCATTAAGTGTCTTATAAACATCATTCAGCTTTCTCATGAGCCAATCTCTAAAGCAATGTAACATCAATATGATCACTGAGTATTTAAAAAGCTAATAAAATAATTTGCAAAAGGATATTGCATCTGTGTATACAAAACATAATACACAAAAGGTATATCAGAAATGATTTTGTACTTGGGCCAGGCTCCCTTCAGTGTTGTCCGTTCTTTCTCTAATTTCCAGTCATACTACTCAGAACAGGACATGCAAGCAGAGCATCAAACAGTGCAGCTGAAGTTAGAGGGCAGTTCTCTCATGATTAGTCAGATCCTGGATTCTGCATTTATTTGTACTTGGCACATTATTTAAATACAAAATTGATGCATGATGTGAATGGGTCAAGACAAAAACATCTGAATTTTATCTGAGACAAGTAATCACGTATAGGAAAAGTAAAGTCACTATAGTCCAACACTCTCATCAGAGAGAGATGACTGGTAGTGAGATTGAATTGAGTCACCATCCCTCAGGAGAAAGCCAACATTGAGATGGCAGGACCTTCATGGTAACCTCAGCCTGTGCAAGAATTGAATCTGCATTGTTACCATCATTCAACATCACAAACTTGTCATCCAACCAATTGAGCTAAACAGCCCGAAATCAATTAGATAGAATAGCACAAAAGAGCAAAGTCGTTAAAGCAGATGGGACCTTCATATTACGGCAGTTATTATGATCTGAATTGAAATGCAAATGCTTCCAGCCCACTTCAATGGATTGATCTTTAATTGGGTAAATGTATTGGGCTGGTTTTTCCAAGGAAGGCAATAGCAGGCATATTGACACTCAGTTTCTACTTTACACTGTTCAGAAAGTCCTCCATATTTCTGACAGCAGATTCCTTCAGAAATGTGGAGTATCTTGAATTTAATAGGTCCCTTGGAGTGCAAGATAGTTGGAAAGTGTTAAACCATGCCCTCTTTTGCATTGCAGTGTTGGATGGGAGATATCAAGAATCTATAAAAATGAGAAAATAGTCCCTGTCATCTCCTCATATGCCCAAGTATCTAAACAAGCATTATATTCTTTATGCAAGTTGTGTCATGTCTGCTTTGTGTTTTCCTGGGACCACAAGAAATTTGCTTTCCTTTTAGTAAGCAATTATAAAGTGATTACACTGTTTAATCAATGCATTAACAGACAAAACAACCCCCTTGCTATATGCTGTATTATCAACTTAAACTTTATGTGTAAGATCTGTGGTGCATTCAGATACATATTACGATATTATTAATGCTGACAGAAGTTTCCATTTTATGTGCTGGTTGTATTAGCTAAAAATAAGAGAGCATGATGTTCACTATTCTGACACAGGAAGAGACAATCTCCTGCATTGCACCTGTTATGGAATAAATCCAGTCTTAAATAAATAAGTGGAGGAGCAAATTACTCACTCTGAATGTTACATGCAGAAAGTAAATGCACCACTTGGAATCTGTGACAACAAAATCAATCAAATTTCACAAAAGAATTGATTGATAGCAGTAACAACTGTGTTGTTATGATATTTTTCATCATGATCCCTCAATAGATGTCACAAACCCTCCAAAATAAAATCACACCCGATGCATGCCTGCAGCTTCTACACTTACTATGTTGGGGCCATTGAACGACCATATCAAAGTCCTTCCGAAAACGTCTCAACACAAAATGCGAATACAGATATTTTGTAACTTTTAAAAAAAAAATTAGCATCAGTAACCAAGATAAGTAGGTGAAGTGAAATGGTTACAGAGTTTTCAAGTTAACCAATAAGAATCAGTCACTGAAAAGGGAGTCTCATATCCAAACATTCCTTCAAAGTGTGGGAAATGGACGCCATGCCCCTATGTCTCATCCTTATCTCCACGCCCCCATCACATCAAGTCTCTGTGCCCCATTTCTCCTCATCCCCTTCAACCCTCAGTCTACTTACACCACCTGCTTACTCTATACCTGCTCCCCACATCTCTTTCCTGCAAGTTCACTTACTCACCACATACCCCTCATCACATGTCTACTATCCCATCTCTTATATCCCTGAACTTGCCAGGCCCCTTCACTAACCCCATGCTCACTTGAATCGAATTGAATTGAATTGAATCGAATTTATTGTCACATATACCGAGGCACAGTAAAAAGCTTTTGTCTTGTGAGCAATACAGGCTTAAATAGAGTTAAATAGCATAGATAAGTAAATAATAGGTAAACAGCGGCAAAACAAAACACAAGGAGAGGCAAATGCTAAGAGTTTGTGATTCCATTCAGTGTTCTAATAACAGTAGGGTAGAAATTGTTTTGAAACCAGCTGGTGCATGTGTTCAAGCTTCTGTACCTTCTCCCCTATCGTAGAGGTTGTTGAAAAGCATTGCCAGAGTGGGATGGATCTTTAAGAAAGACCACCAGCATTCTTAAAGATCCATCCCATTCTGGCAATGCTTTTCTATAAACTCTACCATCAGGGAGAAGCCTGAACATACGCACCAGCCGGTTTCGAAACAGGGTCCGGTAGATGGATTCTATAGATGGGAGGTTGGTCTTTATGATTGTCCAGACCAAGTTCACCACTCTCTGTAACCATTTCCGATCTTGAATGGTACACTTGCCGTACCAGGTAGTGATACATCCAGACAGAATGTTCTCGATGGTACATCTATAAAAGTTGGTAAGGGTATTCGCCGCCATGCCAAATTTTCTCAGCTGCCTGAGGAAGGAGAGACATTGTTGGGCCTTTGTAACCAGCGCATCCACATAAAAGGTTCAAGAAAGCTTGTTGTGGATGACCACTGCCAGGAGCTTAACACTCCCCACTTGTTCCACCCCTGTGCTATTATCGTGTAAGGGGGCATGAGTAACATTCCGCTGAAAGTCGATAATGAGTTCCTTGGTTTTGCCGGCATTGACAGCTAGGTTGGTATCAGTGCACCATTTTTTCAGGTCTTCCACCTCCTGTTTGTAGTCTATTTCGTCACCATCTGAGATTTGACCAACTGTGGTGGTGTCATCAGCGAACTTGTAAATGGCATTAGTCTGGTATTTGACAACGCAATCATGGGTATACAGTGAGTACAGTAGATGGCTGAGTACACACCCGTGGGGGGCTCCATTGTCGAGTGTTAGTGAGGATGAAATATTGTCCTCAATCTTCACTGATTGTGGCCTGCGGGTCAGGAAACTGAGGATCCAGTTGCAGAGAGTGGGGCTTAGTCCAAGGTCAGTAAGTTTAGTAATCAGTCTCAAGGGAATAATAGTGTTGAAGGCTGAACTGTAATCAATGAGTAGGATTCTTACGTAGCTGTTCTTGGTGTCAAGATGTTCTTGGGAGAGCTAAAGGACAAGTGATATAGTATCTGACGTCGATCTGTTGGTCCAATAGGTAAATTGGAGTGGGTCAAGAGTAGTGGGGAGGCTAGAGTTGATTAATGTCATGACCAGCCTTTCAAAGCACTTCATGACCACCAAAGTTAGGGCCACTGGGCGGTAATCATTGAGACATGCTGAATGAGCCTTCTTAGGCACAGGGATGATGTTGGCCCTCTTTAAACAGGCAGGGACAGTGGCCTGCTGCAGGGAGAGTTTGAAGATGTCTGAGAAGACCTGTGCCAGTTGATCTACGCATGCTCTGAGTGCACGACCTGGTACTCCATCTGGTCCCATCGCTTTCCTTAGATTCACACGAAGGAAAACTGATCTGACCTCTGATGCAGTGATGGTTGGGATTGGTTCACCAGGACTTGTTGGAATAAATGTTACCTCTCCACCAAAATTCTGCTCAAAGCGAGCATAGAAAGCATTGAGATAATCTGGGAGGGATATGCCATTGTCTGCTGTCTCTTTTTAAAACCTGTGATGTCATTCAGTCATTGCCATAGTTGCTGAGTGTCTGTCTGGATCGCTAGTTTGGATCGGTAATGGTCCTTGGCTATCTTAATGGCTCTGTGAAGGTCATACTTACCCAGAAATCCTGAGCATATAATAACCTTGCAAACTTTCTGAGATGTTCATGAAATTATCAATATAAATGGTCAGACTATTTTCTTAGAAAGTTAAAACATAATTCTGTTAAATGGACGTAAAACTGTCAGGGCAAATGAAAACAGCTCTTTTACCAGTTGCATCAACAGGCCCTGCTGCGCTAAGTCCATTGTTGAGACTTGGAGCTCGGCCTATATAAGATTCTGCTGAATGACAATACCAATAGTCACTGCTGAACAGAATCCATCTGTGGAACTGAAACCTCAGATAACCATTCAAAATAGGATTCTATGGCTTCATTGCACTACTATGGAAACAGCATTTCAACAGCTACTTTACACCCTTTGTAGTTAACAAAGAAGGTCAGCCATCAGCTCAAGCTTTAAAGAAGGGGAATCAATTCTAAGCCATCCATCAACAAAAATATTAAATTATAGGAGCAATTGATGTGGTGTAATTTAAATATTAATATCGTTCAATGCAGGTGAGCATTATACCTAGCGGACAATTTAATCTAATGCACTGAAGCACTTTTCTACTTGCATAAAGCTAGAAAAGTTAATGGTCACTTACCTCTTAAGAACAAAACCCTGTCATTCACTGCATTAAAAACATAATTAATTTATCATATAGCATTCAGAGATAAAAGTTGCTAACCCCTTTTGAACTTACCTGGTAAAGTTCCTAACTCCAGACCAGAGATACCCAAACTCACAACAACTCTGAGCTGCTGTGAACAATGGCACCTTCAGAAACTTGCTTAACTCTAGTAAAATTGTGGCATCCCTGAAATGCCAACTCCCGCCAGAACTGAGCCAGAAATGTTGGGAGGATTTCATTCAGGCTCATGAATTGCCTTACTTCTCGTACTGTTAAAGGTTGCCAGCGATGGGAATGAGAATGGGATGTCTGCCTGTGATATCTGGTCATTTCTTTTTCTGCTCAATTGAGTCTGGTCAAATTCCCATCAATGCTAGAAAATCCTACCTTTTGTGTTCAACCCCACTGATGGTTAACACCTCTCTAAAATCGTAAACTGCCTGTTACACAAAGTCCCACAATGTTCTCTATATTTTACAATGCACTTTGTATTGTTTTTAATTAACTTTACAAGTGTGTTGTATCACTATTTCCCTTCTCGAAGGAATAAAACATGGGAACAATATGTGGGAGCACTGTGTCATTGTTTAAACTTTGAAATAAGGCTCTATTACAAGAGATCAAACAGTTTTAGCAATAGTTCTGTATAAATAAATCATCCTAAAAGATTGCACGAATGACAACATGATACTCAGCCATAATTCTGGTGAGTAAGTGCCACAATATGAGAAGAATCCAAATGCTTCAGATTTTCCAGCAAACTGCACAAAGGGAGGGAATGAGAAATAATAAGATGAAGTCAGCAGTGAGGCAAAACAACTACCACAAGTTTGTCCAAGTGATCTTCTGCTTGCACAGCCACTCCAAGTAATACATGCCCAAAGGAATGCTGATGTTGAACTATTTGCCAAAGAATGAAAGATACAAACAAGAAGGGGGGAATCTAAATTTGCACATATTTCTGAGCTTTCAATGTAAATATCTACAGCCTAAATGATGAATAATGCACAATTACTTACATAATTCATGAATATTTATTAGAGATCTTTTGTTTTTAATTTGTTTTTTGGACACAGTCAACTTAAGAAGTCAGAAATTCTATCAGATTCCTTTAGTCCATGTAGACATGAAATGAGGAGTTTCACATCTCTTTCTTGAGGATTTTAGTGAACCAGTTGTATTTTTAAGATAAGCCAATGGTTTTCACAGTCATTTTTCTCCTGCCATAGAGTCATAGAGTCCTACAGCACAGAGACCCTTTGGCCCAAATTGGTCCATGCCAACCAAAATGTCCATCCACGCTAACCCCATTTCCCTGCACTTGGCCCATATCCTTTTAATCCTTTCCTATCCATGTATTTGTCCAAATGCCTTCTAAATATTGTTAATGTATCTGCCTCAACAACTCATTCCATATATGTACCACCCTCTGTGTAAAAAAGTTGTCCCTCAGGTTCCCTTTTATTCTTTCCCCTCTAACATTAAACTGATGCCCTCTCATCCTCAGTTCTCCAAACCTGGAAAAAAGATGAAGTGCATTCACCTGATCCATGCCTCTCATGATCTTATACAACTCCATAAGGTACCCTCTCAGTCTCCTACTCTCTAAAGAAAAATATCCTAGCTTGTCCAACCTCTCCCTATAATCAGATCCTTGAGTCCAGACAACAAACTTGTAAACTTCTTCTGCACTTTTTCCAATTTAATACCATCCTTCCTATAGCAAGGTGATCAAAACTGAGCACAACACTCCAAATGTGGCCTCATTGATGTCCTGTATAACTGCTACATAACTTTCCGGCTTCGATACTCAGTGCCCTGACTGATGAAGGCCAGTGTGCCAAAAGCCTTCATCACTGCCCTTTCTACCTGTGGCTCCACTTTCAGAGAACTGTAAACCTGAACTCCACAGTCACTTTGTTCCACTACACTCCTTAAGGCCCTATCATTCACCATGAAACTCCTACCTTGATTTGACTTTCCAAAATGCAAGCCCTCACACTTAACTATATTAAACTCCATTTGATATTTCTTGGCCTACTTCCCCAGCTAATTAAGATTCTGCTACAATTTCTGATAATCTTCCTCATTGTCCACAATACCGCCTATTTTGGTGTTATCAGCAAATTTACTAATTATGCCTTGTACATTCTCATCCAAATCATTGATACAGACAACAAACAATAATGGGCCCAGCACTGACCCTTGAGGTACTCCACTGGTCACAGCCTCCAGTCCAACAAGCATTCTTCCACTATTATCCTCTGCTTCCTACCATCAGGCCAATTTTGTATGCAATTTGCCAACTCGCCCTGGATTCCATGTGATGTAACCTTCCGGAGCAGCCTACTATGTGGAACCTTATCAAAGGCCTTACTGAAATCCATATAAACTACGTCTACCGCCCTGCTCTCATCAATCTTCCTGGTCACTTCATCAAAGAATTCTAACAAATTTGCAAGGCATGATCTCCCACTTACAAAGCCATATATTTTCAGACTTGTCTCTGTTTCACAACTTGATAAATTGTCTTAAAACTCCCAATGTTGTTTTAAATTCATTCATGGGATGAGGACATCACTGGCCAGCATTTATTGCTCAACCCAATTGGGCATTTAAGAGTCACTTGTAGGTCAGATCAGGTAAGGATGGTCATTTTCTTTCCTAAAGGACATTAGTGAACCAGATGGATTTTTCCCCAACAATGGATTCATGGTCAATAGACTCTTAATTCCAGATATTTTTTATTGAAATCAAATTCCACTATCTGCCGTGGCAGGATTTGAACCCAGGTCCCAGAACATTACCTGGGTCTCTGGATTAATAATCCAGTGATAATACCACTAGGCTATCACCTCCCTTGACTTCTTGTTGTTAGTTTAGTACAGTAGCTACTTCACTTACTGAGCAATTAATTGACATACAGTGGGTAATAGAAAATATATTTTTAAAACAAAAATCAATAAAAACCTATATTTTACTCCACTTCCCAAATTCTTTCATTGCAGACTGAATTGCACTTACAAACTTTCAATCCCCCAACCTAGTGCTCCCTATCTAACTGACATTCAATGGTTTGTCTTCAGCAACATGATTAAAGAATTGCTAATATATGTATAAATTATTGTCATCTGCTACATGTCACACTTTAAACATCACACATCAGATATAAAAATTAAACAGTGGATTTCTCTCATGCTTTTACCTAGCTCTTCAAATTCAAATTTTATTTTGCATGTAATAACACCTATGTCCTTATTAAGTAGTGTACGATTTGACTAAAAAAAGTCTGGTTGAATTTTTCATGAAGGTGACCAAGAGTGTAGATGAGTGTAGGGAAGTTGATGTAGTTTACATGAATTTCAGCAAGACCTTTGACAATGCCCCATATGGGAGATTTATGAAGGTAGAAGCACTTGGAATCCACGGTAATGTGGTACATTGGATCCAAAACTGGCTTAAGTGACGGGTGACAGAGGATAGTGGTAGAAGACTGTTTGTATGACTGGAGGCCAGTATCCAGTAGTATACCCCATGGATCGGAGCTGGGTCCCTTATTGTTTCTATGATACACAAATGATGTCGATGAGAATGTGGGAGAATGCTAAGTACATTTGAAGATGACATGAAGATTGTCTGGCTTGTTGACAGTGAGGAGGAAGGTCTTAGGTTACAAGAGGATATAAACAGATTGGTCAGATGGGTAGATCAGTGGTTGATAGACTTTAACCAAGGTAAGTGTGAGTGAAGCATATTGGAAGATGTAACAAGACAGGGGAGTACTCAATGAATGGCATGACACTAGGAAGCTCAGAGAAACAGAGGGATCTTGGAGTGCTTGTCCACACATTTCTGAAAGTGATAGAGCAGGTTAATAGGTAGTTAAGAAAGCACATGGGACATTTGCTTTTATTAGTCAAGGCATAGATTACAAGAGCAGGTAGGTTATGTTGAAGCTGTACAGAACTTTGATTGTGCCACAGCTGAAGTACTATGTGCAGTCCTGGTCACCACACTAAAGGAGGCACGCAGAGGAGATCACCACAATGTTGCCTGGGATAGAGCAGTCTAGTTATGAAGCAAGGTTAGATAAGCTCGGGTTGTTTTCACTGGACTTGAGAGATGTGTATAAGCTTATGAGGGCCATGGACAGGGTGGATAGCAAGCAGCTGTTCCCCTGAGTTCAAGGGTCAAACACAGGGGGCACATATCTAAAGTGAAAGGGAGGAGATTGAGAGAGGATTTGATAGAATCTTCTTTCACCCAGAGGGTGATGGGAGTCTGGAATGCACTGCCTCGGGAGATAGTTGAGGCAGGTACCCTCACGACCTTTAAAAAACACTTGGATGAACATTCAGATGTGTGTGTCATATCTTTAAGGTCTGGTGCAGCAAGTGAGACTAGTATAGGTTTAGAATAGCTTTGGCAGTACAGACTCAATGGATTGAACAGCCTCTTCTGTGCAGAATATTTCTTTGATTCTATAATGAAGTTTTTTTTTCTTGTAGTTCAACCTAGTTCTGTAATTACAGTTATCAGCACAGTTGACATTCTTCACTCTCTCAGATTTCAAGAACTTCAGAAAATTGCAGAAAATGTCATGATTCATCTTATTAATACAGCAATCGCAATTCTTCAAAACCACAGGGGACATTTTTGTAATCTTCTGACAGACCTAACAGGAGTTAAGGCTTTCACTCTGCTATGAACTAAGGACACATTAATGATCTGCAGATTTCTTTTAGATTAATTGCTTTGTATTCATTAATAACTTGTTTGAGAAACTGAGTTGTATCTAAAGTATAATATAGAATCATTTTCAATTAAAAAGCAAATTCGCAGATTTTTTTGTGGAAAAAAAGTGACTTTAGATCTAATAATTGGGCGAACCTGACCGCAAAAGATGACGAGGTAAAAACAATGATTGCAGATGCTGGAAACCAGATTCTGGATTAGTGGTGCTGGAAGAGCACAGCAGTTCAGGCAGCATCCAAGGAGCTTTGAAATCGACGTTTCGGGCAAAAGCCCTTCATCAGGAATAAAGGCAGTGAGCCTGGAGCATGGAGAGATAAGCTCATCATGCTGCAATGGTTTTCTTTTATTTATCCAGTTGTGGTATAGCCCATAACTAAAAAAAATATTAAATTTTTAAGACGTTTTTCTTTAAAATGAATCCAAATGAAAAATAATTATTGAAACTGTAATGAATCAACAAAATAATCACCAATTTTTGCATAGTAAAATCAACAAAGGCCAACAGTATTACCTCAGCAGCATACTGGGTACCATCCACTGTGTGCTCAGATCCTGGAGTGCTCTCTGATCCCCAATGAAAATGCAGCTGAGATGCGAGATATTTCTGTGTGAAACCACCGCTTATGCTCATTGAATCTGGGAGTGAAAGTTGAACTTGAGAAAAAAACAAAAAGTGCAACAATGTTACTGTCCTTTTATATTAAACCAGATGGAATCACGTGAATGTTCTCTTACAATTTCAATCAACATTACTAAGCAGCACAAACCGGTGCCGCACGTTATATTCCACACAGGTCCACCTTAGTATCACAGGTATTTTGGGATGGTGAGTCTTTGTAATCAGAAAAAAAAAATCGGTGGGCACCAGGGGCGTTCTGTCCTTGTTGCGGTTGGAGGGGTTGGGTCTGAGGGCGGGGGTGCGGGATGTGGATGAGATGCGTTGGAGGGCATCTTTGACCACGTGGGAAGGGAAATTGCGGTCTCTAGAGAAGGAGGCCATCTGGTGTGTTCTATGGTGGAACCGCTCCTCCTGGGAGCAGATACGGCGGAGGAATTGGGAATACGGGATGGCATTTTTGCAAGAGGTAGGGTGGGAAGAGGTGTGTAATCCAGGTAGCTGTGGGAGTCGGTGGGTTTGTAGAAAATGTCAGTGTCAAGTCTGTCGTCACTGATGGAGATGGAGAGGTCCAGGAAGGGGAGGGAGGTGTCAGAGATGGTCCAGTTAAATTTAAGGTCAGGGTGGAATGTGTTGGTGAAGTTGATGAATTGCTCAACCTCCTCGCGGGAGCATGAGGTGGCGCCAATGCAGTCATCAATGTAGCGGAGGAAGAGGTGGGGTGTGGTGTCGGTGTAATTACGGAAGATCAACTGCTCTACGTAGCCAACAAAGAGACAGGCATAGCTGGGGCCCATACGTGTGCCCATGGCTACCCCTTTGGTCTGGAGGAAGTGGGAGGATTCAAAGGAGAAATGACAACTAGATGGAATTTATAGCATGAACTAAGTGAAAATGTGATGGAGCAGGAATTTGCTCACCAGAATAACAAATGGGTTCGCCCTGCCTGAGTTACGAGAGTCAATCAATATTGCATGCTGTGAGCCAACACTACATGGTAGTTTGCCTGTTTGGGAATAGACACTCACAGGATGCTGTAGGATTTCAAAAGCCAAGGTGAAAACTTAACGAAGCAAATTTCAAGCTGCCTGTAAGCCTTGGATTTACTCATTGCTGTCTCCAGTTGAGATGGTTGAAGAGTTTTCTTATTCAAACTTAAATGGAGAAAGACATCCTTCCTTGCGAACTTGCAATGTCATCAAGCAGGGGAGGTCAATGTCACTCTATTATCCTTTACATAACAATGTGGTACTCAAAATGTTTAAAAATTCCAGTAGGTCTGCCACGTCTCATAACATGAATCCAAATGGGCAACATCGTGGCATAGCAGTTAGCACTGCTGCCTCACAGCTCCAGGGACCCGGGTTCGAATCCAGTCTTGGGCAACTGTCTGTGTGGAGTTTGCATGTTTGCCCTGTGTCTGTGTGGGTTTCCTCCCACAGTGTAAATATGTGCAGATTAGGTGAATTGGCCTTGCCAAATTGTGCATAGTGTTCAGGGATGTGTAGGTTAGGTGCCTTAATCAGGGGTAAATGTAGGGGAATGGCTTTGGGTGGGGTGCTCTATGGAGGGTTGGTTTGAAATTATTGGGCCTAAAGGCCTGTTTCCACACTGTGGGGATTCTCAAATCTTTCAGGAATGTACTAAACTACCAATTGGTACACAATTACTTTCCCCCATTTTATTAAAACACTACATTGTGAAACCTCAGGAGGTAATGTGAAACCTCTTCCACCTCAAACCTTTCTCTAGGAGGTACGTTTTTACACATTTCCTCCTGAACACTCCATTGGTAAATTCATTTGCATGTGGTATCTCTCCCATAATGCTCTGCTTGCTCAATGTATTGGATTGGGCTTCCTCTTCTACCACCTAAACCTCATTGTTATTTTTTTAAGAGTAGCTCATAATACCAGTAAGGGATTGACCATAAGTGATGAGTCTGAAAACCTTCATCCACATCACACAGCTCAATAAAGAAGATTTGTACCTCCTTAGAAAGCAAAAAAAGGCAAGTTCTTCAGGGAATTATGGGCCAGGGTTTCTGAGGAGTGATTATGCCACTCAGGCCCTTTCTTCCTTTTCACAAAAGAAGGGGGCTCCACATTTTGGAGAGGAAATTCTGCTCAGGGCTCACCCAGAAATGTAGAGTTGTACTTGAATTTTGCCAGTTCTTTCGTTATACAGAATTATCAGAGGAAGACAAACCATTCCCCTTTTCCCAATACTCAGCTGTTGTATTCTGAAGCCACTTTGGCAGCCACTGTTTAATTGTAAGTAATTAGGGCAAGTGTGATATTAGGATGCTGGCAGGGCAGGGTGCCAAGATATGTGGGATAGATAAGCAGGATGCCAGCTGGGAGGGGAGGGTGCAGGGTGCCAGGGGTAAAATGCCAGATAGGTAGAGGAGAGGGTAGCAGGTAAGTACCATATGGGGGTGCCAGGGTGCCCAGTAAATATGAGGGCCAGGTGAGAAAGGGGTTGAGTGGTAGGGCATAGAGTTCTAGGCAAATAAGATGCCAGCTGAGTAGGATGGGGTAGGGTTCTATTTGGTTTGTGTGCCATCTGGGCCAGGGGTTGGGTTAGATGGAAGAAATTGGGTCCACCAGGGGTTGCTGAAAATGGGTGCATAATCTAGGGGTTTGAGTCCTGCAAAGGGAAGGTGTCAGGTTAGGTATTGGTGAGATGGGGGGAGGGTCTGGTCCAGAGGCAAGAAACTTGGGCCAGGTTGATCTGGTCTGAGCCAATGGTTGAAGATGGGTTACGTTCCCTCTCATGTTTCCTGAGTAACTTTTTATGCAACTTCACCGAAAACCTCTGAAATCTCTGACTTAAATGGAGACTTTCAGAGGATTCCAGATGTAGAAGAATTACCAACAAAAAAAAAATTCAATTTCTGATCTATGTTCACATAACAGCTATCTGACCATTAGAAAATCTGGGCCTATATGATTCTCTTCTAGCTCAGTGTCTGAAATTTGTTCACAATTTAACTTAAATAATCCTCCTTTTTCAATGAATGGAGACATATTAATTAAGTTTCAGGACAATGCCTTCTAGCCTCTGATCGACCTGATTCACTTCATGAAGCAAGTTTACCTGCAGCTTCGAGAGCAGAGACATCCACAACCAACAATGCATTCGTCATCATTCACTCCTTTTTCTCCACGTCTTGAATATTGCAGTTGTGCAATATGATAGTGATGACGACAAGATTACACAAGGTTAGTAAGAGAGAATGATAGGACAGGAAGATCTGAATTTGGACTTTGAGATGGCAAGTAACGTTGAAAAGTTGTGTTACGTCTTGATTGAGTAGAACATGTGTGTAAAAAAGAATGTTTGCTAAATATTAATCTATTAATCTATGTCCAAGTACTGATGATTAGCTCTGAGAAACGCCAGCTGATGGGGAAATTAGCAGAGTTCATGATAAGGTTGCAATATTGTAATGGATCATCTTCACAGCAGTGCATTGAGAACATCACAGAATCATAGAACCGTTACAGCAAGGTAGTGGGACATTTGTCCCATTGTGCCTGCACCAGTTCTATTACCTAGTGCCAATTTTTTGCCTTTTCCCTATATCCCTCTATACTATTTCAAGCCAAATGATCACCCAATGTCCTCTTGAGTGCATCTAGTGTACCTGCTTCCACCACATTTCCTGACAGTGCATTTCATACCCTAACTACCCAGTGTGTGAAAATCATTTTTCTCACATCACTCTTGCTTCCTTTGCAGATCACTTTTAATCAATGCCCTCTTGTACTATTTTCTTTTATGAATTGGAATAGCTTCTCTCTATCTACTCTGTCAGCTCGCTCATAATAATGAAAGCTTCTATCAAATCTCTTTTCAAACTTCACTCCAAGGAGGACAGTCCCAACATTTTCAATCTATCTTCATAACTGGAGTTTCTCATTCCCAGAATCATTCTTGTAAATTGCTTCTGCATTCTCTCCAATGCATTCACATCTTTTCTATACTGTGAAAATACGACATAATACGACGGCTGAGGTTTAAAAAGTTTCTCAAACATGATCGACGTCACACCCTTGCTCTTGTACTCTATGCCCCTATTAAAACGGCCAAGAACATTATGTTTTATTAACTTAATAACACAGAGAACTGCAGATGCTGGAGATCTGAAAGAAGAATTGAACTTGCTTGAGAAACTCAACAGGTCTGGCAACATCTGTGGGAAGAACGTTTTGAAGCTAGTGACAATTCATCAAACATTATTAACTGCTCTCCTCACCTCTCCTGCAATCTTTGGTGGTCTGTGCACACATACATCCAGATCCCTCTGCTGCTGTACCTCTTTAGAATTGTATCCCCTAATTTGTATTGTCTTTCAATGTTCTTCTGACCAAAATGTATCATCTCACAATTCTCTACAGTGAAGCTCATCGGCCACCTCTCCACCCATTCCATCAACATGTAATCATGACAACAGGGCAAATAATGGCAGCACAATACATAACATCTGCTCAGTCTAATTTTATGAATGGGTTCATGTGGGGCATCTGTCTTTTCCACCCTCAATAAGCATTACTCAGAATTTTGGCAATATAATTAGGACCACTGTGTTCGCTATGTAAAGAGATCCTAGCAATTTTTATACAAACTGGAGTTGCTATGTTAATCACTCACAAAAAGGCCTTTGTAATATTACAAATGTCTGATGTACAAAATAATTTAAAAGGTACTGTGTCTAGTTCACAAATAGCAAAAAAATCATTGGGTTATAGGTCCAAGGTCTCCAAAACTGCCTGATCTGGGATGTACTCTATGTCCGATTTTGGATCATGCTGATTTTCGGGAGGAGCAGTGTAGGTGAGACAGATTTGGTCAGATTGGGTCAAATTGTTCAGATTACTCAGACCATGGGGAAATGACTAGTGTTTGAAGCAATTAATTAGGAGGCATACCATTACACCACTTAGTTCAACAAGCCAGTATATTGTTTTACTTATCTCATGATAATAAAAAAAAAAGCAACTTTTAAAAAAGTCTGTATTTCAAGCATTGTTAGTTTTCAGATTGCTGGATTTGAGGTAGTGTATCTGATAGCAAATACAGCTAGCCTTGCTCAGGATAACAATTTCTGGCACCGTACAGTTAGATCTTCAGACACTAAGAGGACTAGCAGAAAAGAGGTATGGCCAGAAGGTCATGTAACAACACAATTAACATAGGCCAGCATTAGTTTCACCTCAGCAATTATTTTTCATGAGATAATAATTGTCAATCTCAAAGCTATTTGGACTGAGGAGGTTGGTCTAATCAAGAGTAGATTAAATAAGGAAAACAAGTTAACATTGTTAAAGAAAAATCACATTTCACTAATTTGGTACACAAAGAAAAAATGCTAATTTGTTTAAATTCTTGATGAGGTAATAGAAATAGTTGATAAGGGCAGTTGACGTGGTATACATACACTTCCAAAAGGCTGTCGATAGAATTGCCACATAACAAGTTTGCTAGTAAAGTTTAAGTCCGCGGAACAAAAGGAAATAGCATGGATATAAAGTTGGTTGAGTGAGAATAAATACAAAGTGGTTTTTCAAACTGGAGCAATGCGGTTCCATAGGGACTGAAAACAGTCTCTATGGGCTGTTTGTTTTTCTCAAATTTAATGAATTGTAATTGGTAGTTTGGGCAAAATTTCAATATCTGTAAATATTACAACGTTAGAAGCAATATTGAATAGTCACAAGGATTGTCATACATTTCAAAAGGACATTGAAAGACAGCTGGACTTGCCAGATGCATGGCAGAGCAAATTTAATGCACAGAAGTCTGAATGAAACCAAAATTGGAGTTAGGCAAAAGTCAGGAGTGCAGATGCTGGAAATCAGAGTCTTCTGCCTCGGAACACATCAATCTCAGGGCATCAATGTGGACTTCACCAGTTTCCTCATTTCCCCTCCCCCCACCTTACCCCAGTTCCAACCTTCCAGCTCAGGACCATCCTCATGACCTGTCCTACCTGCCTATCTTCCTTCCCACTATCCGCTCCAAACTCCTCTCTGACCTATCACCTTCATCCCCATCCCCATCTACCTATTGTACTTTTTTCTACCTTCTCCCCAGCCCACCCCGCTCCCATTTATCTCTCCACCCTGGAAGCTCCCTGCCTTCATTCCTGATGAAGGGCTTTTGCCAGAAAGGTCGATTTCCTGCTCCTCGGATGCTGCCTGACCTGCTGTGCTTTTCCAGCACCACTCTAATCTAGACCAAAATTGGAGGTGTAGTGGAAAATGAAGGAGGTTATCTCAGAGTACAATGGGATCTCGATCAGATGGGCCAATGGTCCGAGGAATGGCAGATGGAGTTTAATTTAGATAAATGTGAGGTGCTGCATTTTGGAAAGGCAAATCAAGGCAGGATTTGTACACTTAATGGTAAGGCCCTGGGGAGTGTTGCTAAACAAAGAGACCTTGGAGTGCAGGTTAATAGTTCCTTGAAAGTGGAGTCACAGATAGACAGGATAGTGAAAAAAGTGTTTGGTATGCTTTGCTTTGTTGGTTGGTGCAGGAGGTCATGTTCTGCTGTACAGGACATTGGGGTTAGGCCACTTTGGAATACTGCATGTAATTCTGATCTGTCTGCTATAGGAAGGACGTTGTGAAACTTGAATTGGTTTGGAAAAGATTTACGAGGATGTTGCCAGGGTTGGAGGTTTTGAGCAATAGGGAGAGGCTGAATAGGCTGAGGGGTGACCTGATAGAAGTTTATAAAATAATGAGGGCGCATGGATAGGGTGAATAGACAAGGTCTTTTCCCCAGGGTGGGACAGTCCAAAACTAGAGGGCATAGGTTTAAGATGAAAGGGGAAATATTTAAAAGGCAATTTTTCAATGCAGAGGGTGGTGCGTGTACTAAATGAGCTGCGGCAGAAAGTGGTGGAAGCTGGTGCAATTACAATGTTTAAAAGGCATCTGGATGAATATATGAATAGGAAGGGTTTAGAGGAATAATGGGCCAAGTGCTGGCAAATGGGACTAGATTGATTTAGGATACCTGGTTGGCATGGACGATTTGGATCAATGGGTCTGTTTCCGTGCTATAATCTCTATGACTCTATGACTCTAATGTATTTTGGTAGGAAAGACAAGGAAGTGCAAGATAAAAGAAAGAATATAATTCTAAAGGAGTTGCCAAAACAGTTAACTTGCAAGTGTTTCAATAAAACTAAGTTTGAACCACAGTCCTATGTTTGTCTCATACAGTAACAAGTATCTGAATAAACACATTTATTTCCGCTCCTATGTCTTATAGTCTTATTTTATGAGCAATAAACTGGTCAAAGTATCTGCATGGAACATTTCACAAGCAATGGGTTTAATGGCCTCTTTCTTTGCAGTAACCATTCTATGACATACAAGGGTTGAAAATGTTACACCAACGAAGAATGAATAATGGTGAGAATGACACAGCATTTCGGAGCATAAGGATTAAGAGTGGGAAAAGATAATTCAGTCCTTCAAACCTGCAATTTGAAATACAATCATGGCTGATCTCATCTCAGCCTAACTCCACTTTCCTGCCTGCGCTCCATAACCTTACAACCCATCACTAATTGAAATCTGTCTATCTCCTCCTTAAAATGTACTTAATGTTCCAGAGTCTACCAAACTCTGCTGTAGCAAATACCACAGATTTTATGACTTTTTGAAAGAAGTAATTTTTCCTCATCTGTGTTTTAAATTTTCTCCCCTTTCTCCTAAAACTTTAACCTCTTACGATTGACACTCTCATTTGTTTTGCTGAACTGGTTCTCACTCTCAATAATTTCTCCTTTGAATCCTCCTACTTCCTTCAGACCAAAGGGGTAGTAAAGAGCACCCGCATGGGCCCCAGCTATGCCTGTCTCTTTGTCAGATACATTGAACAGTCCAGCTTCTGCAGCTGCACTGGCACCATTCACCACCTTTTCCTCTGCTACATCAATGACTGTATCAATGCCACTTTGTGCTCCCACGAGGAGGTTGGACATTTCATCAACTTCACTAACACTTTTCACCCCGATCTTAAGTTCATCTGGATCATCTCGACATATCCCTCCCCTTCCTGGGCTTCTCCATCTCCATTACCAGTGACTGACTCAACATGGACATCTACTACGAACCCACTGACCCCCACAACTACCTGGAATACACCTCCTCCCACCCTGTCCCCTGTAAAAAATCTATCCTTTATTCCCAATTCCTCTGCCTCTGCCACATCTGCTCCCAGAGGGAACAATTCCACCACAGGACACACCAGATAGCTTCCTTCTTCAAAGACTGCAATTTCTCCTCCCATATGATTGATGATGCTCTCCAGCACATCTCATCCACTTCCTACATCTCTGCCCTCAAACCCCAGACTTCCAATCGCAAAAGGGACAGAACCCCCCACCCCCACCCCCACCGATGCTCACCTTCTACCCCACTAAGCTCTAGACACATCACATCATCCTCTGCCATTTCTGCCACTTACAAACAAACCCCACCATCAGGGTTAATTTCCCTCCCCACCCATATCCACATTCCATAAAGACCATTCCCTCTGCGAATCTCTTGTCAGATCCACGGCCTCCACCAACCCACCCTCCCCTCCCAGCACCTTCCCACGCCACTGCAGGAATTGCAAAACCAGCGCTCACACCTCCCCCCTCACCTCCGTCCAAGACCCCAAAGAAGCCTTCTACATCCATCAGAGATTTACCTGTATTTCCATACATCATTTACTGTGTCCAATGCTCCTGATGTGGTCTCCTCTACATTGGGGAGACAGGATGCCTACTTGCGGAACGCTTCAGAGAACATCTCTGGGATACATGCATGAAACAACTCCGCTGCCCCATGGTGGAACACTTAAACTTCCCCTCCCAATCCACCAAGGACATGCAGGTCCTGGGCCTCCTCCATCGCCAAACCCTAACCACCCAATGCCTGGAAGAAGAATACCTCATATTCCGCCTTGGGACCCTCCAACCACATGGGATCAATGTGAATTTCACCAGTTTCCTCATTTCCCCTTCCCCCCACCTTATCCAAGATCCAGCCTTCCAACTTGGCACCGCCCTCTTGACCTGACCATCATCTTTCCCATCTATTTGTTCCACCCTCCTCTCTGACCTACCACCTTTACCCTCACCTTCATCTACCTATTGCATTCTCAGTTACCTTCCCTCCAGCCTTACCCACTTCTTCCATTTATCTCTCAGCCTCCTTAGCCCACAAGCCTCATTCCTGATGAAGGACTTAAGCTTGAAACATTGATTCTCCTGCTCCTCAGATGCTGGTTGACCATCTTGCTTTTCCAGTGCCACACATTTTGACTCTGATCTCCAGCATCTGCAGTCCTCACTTTCTCCTAGTGTCATCAAGCCACTTCCTCAGCAACAACCTGCTCACTGACACCCAGTTTCAATTCTGCTAGGGCCATTCAACTCCTGACCTCATTACAGCTTTGGACAAAAGAGATGAAATGCAGAGGTGAGGTAAAATGACAACTCTTGACATTAAGGCCACATTAACGGATTGTGACATCAAGGAGCTTTAGCAAATCTGGAGATGATTGTGGTAGTCGTAGGTCAGTCATCTCATCTCCAGGAGTTCCTCAGGGTAGTGTCCTAGGCTGAACCATCTTCAGTTGCTTCATCAATGATCTTCCCTTCATCAAAAGGTCAGAAGTGGGGATGTTCACCAATGATTATGTAATGTTCAGCATAATTTGTGACTCCTCAGATGCTGAAGCAGTCCATGTTCAAATGCACCAAGATCTGGAAAGTATCCAGGCTTGGGCTGACAAGTGGCAAGTAACATCCATGCCACACAAATGCTAGGCAGTGTTGGTTTCCAATAAGAGACAAACTCTCCACTGCCCCTTGAAAGTCAATCTGTTACCATCATTAAAAGTCCTATTAACAACATCCCATCTTGCCATTGACCAGAAGCTCAACTGGACTAGCCATATAAATATAGTGGCTTTAGGATCAGGTCAGAGACTAGGAATGCTGCCACAAGTAACTCACCTCCTAACTCCCCAAAGTCTGTCCATCATTTGCAAGGCACAAGGCAGGAGAGTGATGGATGAGTGCACTCCAACAACACTCAAAAATCTTGATACCATCCAGGACAAAACAGCCTGCTTGATTGGCACCACATTCTCGAACATCCACTCTCTCCATCACTGATACTCAATGGCAGCAATGTGTACGATCCACAAGGTGCACTGCAGAAATTCACCAAAATCCTTAGACAGCACCTTCATCTGGAAGGGCAAAGGGAGTAGAAACATGGAATTTCCCTCCAAAACATTAACCATCCTGATTTGGAAATATATCACCAAGCCTTCTGTGTTGTTGGGTCAAAATCCTAGAATTTCTTCCCCAGTGGCATTGTGGGTCCACACAAAGCACATGGACTGCAGAAATTCAGAGGTAGCTCACCACCCCCTTCTCAAAGGCAGAGATGAACAGGCAACAAATGCTGGCTGAGCTGGCAATGTCCATGTCCCATGAGTAAATAACAAACAAGTGCAAAATCCTGCAGGGAAACTGCACATATATGAATATTGTGAATCCACAGTAGAAATGTTTAGAAACTTGGCCATTCATATAAAATCATAGAATCATCTGTCATGGAAAGAGACTCTTCAGTCCAAACCGTCTATGTCAACCAGGTTTTCCAAACTAAACTAGTCTCACTTTGGTCCATATCTCTCTAAACCTTTCCTATCCAAATGTCTTTTAAATGTTGTAACTATACCTGCATTTACCACTTCCTCTGGCAGTTCATTCAACATATGAACCAACCTCTGTGTGAAAAACGTTGTCCCTCAGGTCTCTTTTAAGTCTTTCTCCTCTCACCTGAAAAATATGCCTCCTAGTTTTGAACTGCCCTACCCTAGGGAAAAGACCTTTGCTATTCACCTTAACTATGCCCCTCGTAATTTTATAAATGTCCATATGAGCACAACTCAACTTCCTACATTCCAGTGAAAAACATTCTAGCCTATCCAGCGTCTGCATATAACTCAAACCTTATGGTCAAGCAACAACTTTGTCAATCTTTTGTGATCTTTCTGCAATGTAATAATATCCTTCCTATTGTCGGGTGACCAGAACTGTATTGAAAACTGTGGTGCTGGAAAAGCAGTCAGGCAGCATCCGAGGAGCAAGAGAGTCAACGTTTCGAGCAAAAGCTCTTCATCAGGAATGTGGGGTGGCCCAAAGGAGCTGAGAGGTAAATAGGGGGGTGGGGCTGGGGGAAAGGTAGCTGGGAATATGACAGGTAGATGGAGGTGGAGGGTGATGGTGATAGGTTGGAGAGAAGGGTGGAGCAGATAGGTGGGAAGAAATATGGACAAATAGGACAGGTCAAGAGGGCAATGCCAAGTTGGAAGGTTGGATTTAGGATAAGGTGGTGGAGGGGAAATGAAGAAACTAGTGAAATCGACATTGATCCCATGTGGTTGGGAGATCCCAAGGC
>NC_057718.1:64976707-65026386 GCF_004010195.1 Chiloscyllium plagiosum
GACAGGGGATTTGCAGCGGGAATGGTCTCTATGTTGTATCCAGAGGTTGGTGGCATGGGAGATGAGGACCGTGGGGGGTTCTATCCTTGTTGTGATAGGAGGGGTGGGGTTCAAGGGTGGTGTTGTGGGAAGTGAGGAGGTATGCTCAAGGGCATCGTCGACCATGTGGGAGGGGAAATTGCAGTCCTTGAAAAAGGGGGGTCCATCTGGAATGTTCTGTGGTGGAATTGGACCACCTGGGAGCAGATGCAACGGAAGTGGAGGTAATTCAAGATTTCAAGATTGCAATCTTGAAAATAAAGATGCATTTTATGTCCTAATATTGCTTTAGAATGTGCAATGCAATAATAATTCATAAAACATCATGGACGAGAATATTTTAAAATTTAAACCTTTGAAATGGGTTTGATGATGAAGTAATTTTATTTTTCCTACTGGCAAAACTACATACCAGTTCTTCTGACAGAACTAGTAACTTTACATAATTCAGTCCAATATAACTGGTCTCTTCAGTTATCACAGATAGGTTTACTGATCCAGGCATTGGCAGATTGCCATGTTTGATCGCTGTGAGAGTTCTCTCGTTTACTCTGAGGGAGTGTTGCACTGTTGCAGGCTCCATGTTTTCAATCAGATATTAAATCTACCTTCTAAGTTGAACGTTAACAATTCCCTGCCACTTTTTGAATTCTCACTCTCGTTGTGAACAACATTTACCCCTCAACATGCATCACTAAATACAGATTATCTGGTCATTTCAACTTTACTATTTGTATCACGGTGCTGTGCATATATTGATTGGTGTGTTCAAAGGTATCTTTGAAGCACTTCAGGGCATTTTGAGGTCATGAAAGGCATTGCATAAATGTAACTTTTTTGTTCATTCATTCCACCAGTGCAATTTTGGTTATAGAACAACAAAAACACAATTTTACAAAAGTTGGGATTCCTGTTGCAGTCTTGCTGAAAGTGACTGTGGGGGCGTGACTCATCAGAAAATCATCCCAGAAAGGTCCACAGTTCAGTTCCCAATCTGTGCTGAAGGAGGTTATCTTGGCGAGAGTGATGTTAAATGTTCTCAAATTGACCATAGGGAAACAAAACTGTCCATGACACAGGCCTGCAGTTTTCCAGCTGTTTTACCTGTTTGCAACATCAGTTATCTAATTGTCATGACTACATCATAAGTTTTGGTTTGTTTTTAAACCAAGGAGGTCTCTGGCGAGGTTCATTGAAAGAAGAAGCTTTCCCCCATCCCTGTTCAATAGGTGACAAATGTATCAGGGTGAAAGGTCCTTGAAGTAATCTGAGTCCATGAAGAGGCAGGTGGCAGAAATAATCTAAATCCAGTATAAAACTGGTTGGAGTATTCAAATAAGGGAGGTACTGCATTTCACCATGCATTCTAATGGTGGGGGGCATTGGAAGAAAGACTGTGTTCAAGACTTTAATGTATTATGTAATGTTGCCAGTGTCCTACAAAATAATCTGTTGACAAATGTTTGGTTTCCCGCCTATCTTTCTTAATCGATGTTCTGCTGCCTCTGATTTATCTAAGTGCTTGTCTGACATCCAGCATTAAATGGGCAGAGATTTCTATGAAATAAATATTGGGAAGGCTGAAGTGATTATCTTTGGTCTGTACTACAAACCTAATGCCAGGACCACTGACTTTAACCTTATTCTTGGTCAGTCTTTAAGAGTGAACCAAACTGTTCCCAACCTTATGCATCTCATTTAAACCTGAACTAAGCATTCAACCCTTCATCTTCTCCATTATTAAGGTCTCTTACTCTCTCCTCGATAACACCCCATCTCCAGCCAGGCTTCATCCTGTCTCTTGTGGAGACCAGAGACTCGACTGCATTCTACGCTGGTTGGCCTCATTTTTCTAACCCATTAGAAGTTTGAGCTCGTCTGTTCAAGTCACATTCAAGTCTTGTTCACTGCTTACCTCTGTGCTTATTGATAAACATTAGCTTCAAGGCTGGCAAACCTCATTTTTTATCTTTCATCCTTGTGTTGAAACTCCTCCATGGGCTCCCTGTACTCTATCTCTGTAACCTTCTCCGATCCTATAACCTTCTGGGTAGCTTCTTGTTGCTCCAATTGTGGTCTCTTTCACATTCTTGATTTCTTTCACCACAATTTAGTGGCATTCCACACAGATGTCTAGACACTAAGATCTCCATCCCTCTGTCATTTAAGTTACTCCTTAAAAGCAGACATTTTGACCACAGGTTTTAAAACTTTCTTTGCCTGGTTTGACATCAAATGTTTTCCGATAATGCTTTTGTACAATGCCATGGATTATTTTACCATGTTCGCAGCACCAAATAAATGAAAATTGCAGTAATTCCTATAAAATGCCATTATTTTTGAGCTTTTGGGGTATTGAATCTCATTGATACATTTCCTCAATTAACATGGCGAAGAACAGTTTCAAGGATAGGTTTTCGAACTTCATTTTTAAAGGAACTGTAACTAAGATTGCTGACCTTTGTAAGGGAATTAGATGCATTGGATGGAGCCCACGATGGTGTAAATTGCTGTTTGAAGAAGAAAATTGGCCTCCTTTTACTCTGTTTTACTGTCTTTCTGTCTATATTTGCATCTGTTACAATATATAAATACCTTTTGAAGAAAGCTGGAAGTAACAGAATTAAGCAGTACATTCTTAATTTTAGGAAATATTGGTCAGGCTCAACATAGTTGTAAGCACAATAAGAGAATATTTCACCTTTGATTAATCATATGGATTTATTAAAAAATTAATAACTCAGCATGTGTCAACTCTTTCGCACTTACCTTTCAGTGTTGCCTTCTTTAGTACCTTCATAGCATAGAGCTGCCCTGCATCAGAGCCCTTTATTTTCTTAACAAGAAATACCTTGGAAGAAAATAGAAGAAAGTGTTACTTATCTGAGCAGCTTAATAACGAATTAACTGTCTTTGAAGTGGGCTCTGAATAGAAGCTTGGAGATCGTAAAGACTGCAGATGCTGGAAGTCAGAGTCAATAAAATGTGGAACTGGAAAGACACAGCAGGTCAGGCAGCATCGGAAGAGCAGGAAAATCGATGTTTCGGGTTGGCACCCTTCATCGGGACTGGTAAATATTGATTTACCTTTCTTGGATCCATGACGGACCACCTCATATTTCTCCACATTGAACTAATCTATCATAATTTTATCCATGCATTCCATCAATGGAACTTTGAATTTTCATGCGCCATCTGCACTGTGTTTGTCTCTCCCAAATCATCGTTATCTGTAATATTGAATATATAAGTCATTATTCTTTCATCTAAGGCACTGGCATATATGGCCAGGACCTCCCACAGTTGTCTTCTGCAGCAAGAAATCAGGAAGCAAGATTCACTACATGGTTAAAAAAAAAACTGCCTTACTGGAAAACAACATGATGTAAAAGAATCACATATTCGGGAAGCAGATCCTGGACTCTCCCTCTTCTGCACTAACAAAGTAGTAATCTGTTATTGACAATTTACTGAGAACTGATATGTTAATAAAGTTTGTGACCACTTTAATCAACTCGCTCAGATCAACCAGTCTTCTGTGAATCCTGCCTGAAGTTCTTTTGTTCAATTTATTCTTTCTTTAAGATTAATTAAATTGCACTATGGCAGAACCAAGGCTAGGCAATCGTCAATTCGAAAAGAGCCCAAGCAAGCAAAAGAGATTCATATTTACATTCTACAGAAGTCAGATAGTAAGCTGGAGGCCTGAAAGTGAAGGCAATTGGAACCCTGCATGACATGGTTTCTTGTGTCACACAGTGTCAGGCAGGTCAGCGGCAGGGCACATTATTACTGTCAGAATAACAGACCTGCAAAATAGTCAATTTCTCAGGAAAGCACTCACTTACTAAAATACGATCCTTTTGTATCCCTAATTACATTAATGTACTGAGAAGGATACTGTCTTTTCATTCTTTTCCTTACAACTCTTAATTGGGTCTCTTCTCACCTTTATATCACCTCCTTTATTTATTTCAATTTCATCAAGCAACTTGAAATGCTTTCTAGTTAAAGACATTTGATGAAGGCAATTTGTTGCTGTCACGACTGCTATTATTGTAAAAATGGCCCAGATTTTGGGCGGTAATGATAGCTAAATTCTTTGGATTTGTCACCTGGGACTGGATTTTCATCACTTGATGGCATTGAAAAAGTGAAAAAATGATATGAATCTTGGCTTCATATTCCGAATTGCTATGCCTTCCTGGCCTCACGATCTTGACATGACCTTTCTGTGGGTCTTGATGACTTTGAATATGAATCCCACGCACACCTCCTCTGAGATTATGCTTGTCATTATGTGGACCCCACCGAAAGTTTTAATATTTTCCGCCATGATATTCTTGTGAGCTGGTGCAAGCTTTGAAACATCTAAAAGAACTTATCAGGCTTGAGTTTATGAACTTATAAAAGTCCAAGCCTGAAACATTATTGTGTGTAAATATTAAGTATTAAATTCTTATTTGTTTCTCTGCAAACTTCATAAATGTGGAAAAAGCTTCAAGGGTCTGATGGCCTATCCTGATCCTAACATACAGCTAGTTTATACATCATGGATGGAACTTTGTGTCTTTCACCATGGTGAGTTCAGTTGCGGGATTGCTGCATTTAATCAGGCACTACAGTGACAAACAGGTCCCTACCACTACCCCAAATACATCTTGGGCTAGGAAGACAGTCCTAATGCCCTCCTATCAGTTGAATCCGTTAAGAGGGCAATTAATGGCCGAATAAGGTCTACATCCCAAGCACTGTTTGTAGTAACCTTGTGGCCGTTAGGAGGCTCACCAAGTTTTATACATGACATGAAAATTGTGGTGCGTTTGCTTGCCAGTTCCCAGCAGAGATAGGAGAGTGTGGGGTTGGGGTGAGGATGCTCCAGCAACCAGTTCAAAAGGAAAATCAGCACTTAAAAAGACAGGGCTGAATTATACAAGACTCTAGATTCCCCACGACCTCTCATGGGGTAGAATATCAGATATGAGGTGCCCGCCGAGGAGGTACATTAAGGATGTTTAACCCCCACCACCCCATTACCATCTCAGGCCCAGCAACCCAAACTTGAAATCCTGTCAGGCTGGCTGCTCAGCATGGACCTCTCCCATTGGCAGTTTAATTTTAGTGGCAGAATAATACCTTTACATGAGCGTTAATTGTCTGCCCAAGAGCCTCAGTTAACCCACTGACTGGTGGAATATTTATAGTGGAGACTGATCACTCACTGGATTCATGAACCCCTCCCTTTTCAGTCCTACCAGCAGGCAAGTGTTCAATCCCAACTAACTTGTTTCTTTTCACTGGTTTTAACACTTTTGTTCATGATTCATAATGATAATTGAAATGTATAATTTACATGTAGTAGAAGATCATGGAATGAAACAACCAGGAGTATGGGCAACTAGAATTGACAACCTTATAATTGAGTTGCGGGCGGTGCATGGAAACATTGTCACCATCAGATCAGCTGACTGTTGCTTTAACAAAAGAGTTTGGGGTAGTGAGAGCTTGGCCACTTTTATCAAGGCAGTATCAATTTGCACATTTCCTAATTTCTTTGGTGTTCATTGTTCATTAACTTGAAATAAATCACTTTTTCATTAGAACTGAAGCCATATTGAAACATTGGTCAAGGGTAGTTGTACAAAATGGCCAATTGTAAATCAGTAACCTGCTGAACTCTTTTTTTTAAACTGATCTACAGAAAACAAGATTTGGGGACCACTATATAAGGGGGTAAGCACACTCTGTTAATGTTTTTTCATAAGATAGAACTTCCATACCAGTATTGATTCCAAAGGGACTGTCTCTTAACTGCTTCTGTTGTAATTATATCCTTCTTAAACTGAATGTAAAAATGTATATAGTACACCAGGGTTGGTCTTGCCAAGCGTCTGTAAAGAGCTGCAAGGAGCTGCAGTAACACTTCCCTATTTTCATACTAGTCCATCCAATTTGCATTAAATTTGCCTTCCTAATTGCTTACTGTACGTTGTTAGCAAATATTATACAGTAGGAAAACTTGACAATGTCTGGATGCAGAGAGTTTACCATATGTCTTTTTGGAACTGAAAGGTCAAAAGTGGAATTGTGTTGTATTTCTCAATGTTTACAAAGAGTTAAGTAGATTGGAAAAGGAGATGAATTTGTTCCTTTTGCTGGACAAACCAGTGGAAGGAACATTGGGCTGCAGCGTTGGTGAGCAACAGCCTTTCGATTGTTATTTTCTGTTTTGCCACAGACTGGGAGTGGTGCAGTTGAAAAGAGACCTCCAAGAAGCCAACAATAAAAAGCAGTCTCTCTCTCTCCCTGTCCTGGAAAAGAAAATAATCTTTCCAGCTGTCGAGAGGTTTGCAAAGCAATAATGCTCTCTCTTCCACTTTGTCTTTCTCTTTCTCACTGTCTGAGTAAAAGACAACATTCCAAGATTCTGCACATTAAACTGTTAACTCAATAAAAGACTTGAGTCTGAGAGACTGAACTGAGGAGCTTTCATTCCGCTGTGACCAACAGCAACATGATCTCATCAACACCTGACGCCTGGAGGAAGAATGCCTCATCTTCTGCCTTGGGACCCTGCAACCGCATGGGATTGATGTGGATTAAACCAGTTTACTCATTTCCTCCCCCCCCCTTATCCCAGTCCCAAGCCTCCAACCGCCCTCTTGACCTGTCTATCATCTTTCTCATCTATCCGCTCCACCCTCCTCTCCAACCTATCATTTTCTCCCCCACCTTCATCTACCTATTGCATTCCCAGCTACATTCCCCCCACTCCACCACATCCCCCTCCCACGGCCCCATGGCCCACAAGCCTCATTCCTGATGAAGGGTTATGCCTGAAACGTCAATTTTCCTGCTCCTCGGATGCTGCCTGACCTGCTGAGCTTTTCCAGCACCACACTCTCGACTCTGATCACCAGCATCTGCAGTCCTCATTTTCACCTGTAGTTTAGGTTTGTTAATATAT
The DNA here is from genome assembly GCF_004010195.1 of Chiloscyllium plagiosum. NCBI lineage: Eukaryota > Metazoa > Chordata > Chondrichthyes > Orectolobiformes > Hemiscylliidae > Chiloscyllium > Chiloscyllium plagiosum. The sequence continues at coordinate 64,983,714 of NC_057718.1, forward strand.
CGTTACACCATTTGTTAATGACCATAATAATATCCATTTAATTCATATATCCATTGATGAAACCTGGGTGGGAGTTTTTTTGTCCTAAGTAATAGTACAAGTAAGACAATTTAACCATCTTAATGATTCTATTGGACATTTATACTTTGGAGACACCTTGTGAAGCAGTCAGTCATTATTGCCCAGTGTAGTTCTCCCACAACAATCTGCAAATTAACATTTTGTGATTCCTGCAGCAGGACATCATAAACCAAACAATTCTAGTAATTCACTTACTTTTCCATAGGACCCCTGACCCAGCACTTTGAGCAATTCAAACTGAGAGGGATCTGCTTTTTCAAAGCCTTCTTTTACGTGGTTGCTAATGTCTATTTCTTTCACGATACCTTCATCCTGCAGGGAAATAATTACATAGAATATTACTTTAAAGATCCTACAAAACTGCAAAAAACCAAATTTACATTCAGCATCCAATAATTTAAGCTATAATTGGCCTTTTAGGATTCAAAAACAATGAGCAAGTTTTTCTCCTGTTTCTGGTTAAAGTGTTTTGTTGAGTGAGATTCATAGCGGAGAAAGTGAGGTCTGCAGATGCTGGAGATCAAAGTTGAAACTTTATTGCTGGAACAGCACAGCAGGTCAGGCAGCATCCAGGGAACAGGAGATTCGACGTTTCGGGCACAGGCTCTTCTTCAGGAATGAGCAGAGAGTGTTCAGCAGGAGAAGATAAAAGGTAGGGAGGAGGGACTTGGAGGAGGGGCGTTGGAAATGTGATAGGTGCCCCTGTTCAATCAAATCATGGCTGGTCTGATTTTAACCTCAAACCTACATTCCATCTTATACCTGATAATTCAAAGCACACCACAGAAACAGGCCCTTTGGCCCACATAGCCTGTGCTGATGCATGACACCTTTGTAAACTAAAAACCTTTTGCCTCTGCGCTGTCCGTATCCCTCTATTCCTTGCCTATTCATGTATCAAAGTTGAAACTTTATTGCTGGAACAGCACAGCAGGTCAGGCAGCATCCAGGGAACAGGAGATTCGACGTTTCGGGCACAGGCCCTTCTTTAGGAATGAGCAGAGAGTGTTCAGCAGGAGAAGATAAAAGGTAGGGAGGAGGGACTTGGAGGAGGGGAGTTGGAAGTGGAGGAGATGCGGTGGAGGGCACCGTCGACCACGTCGCCTTCCTGACCTGCAGTCTTCTTGTTGACCTCTCCGCCTCCATCCTACTCCGACCTATCACCCTCACCTTGACCTCTTTCCACCTATCACATTTCCAACTCCCCTCCTCCAAGTCCCTCCTCCCTACCTTTTATCTTCTCCTGCTGAACACTCTCTGCTCATTCCTGAAGAAGGGCCTGTGCCCGAAACGTCGAATCTCCTGTTCCCTGGATGCTGCCTGACCTGCTGTGCTGTTCCAGCAATAAAGTTTCAACTGAGATTCATAGCACCTAGTCTCCCATGGCTCAGAGTGCTGTTTCTCTCACAGTCATCCTCTCTTCACCTGAGCAATTAGGCAACTAGATTCCTTCATCAGGGAATCACGTGGTCACTTCTGCAGCGAGCTTCAGATGTTCGTGCCCTGTTACTATATTTAAAGACCAGTTGCACACCATCTTATAGACTGCAAGACAGGTATTGGCCCTCAATCCATGGTTCTCAAGTTATCACATTCAAGATATGGTCCAGAGAAAGGTAAAGCTCATTCCTCATGCAGGGACCTGGAGGTCTTGGTGGACAAGGTGGCGAAGAAGAGGGCCATTCTTTTTCCAGTCCACTGCCTTTGGAGACATGCCCCAGACTCAGCCAACCAGGACAGAAATCGCAGCTGTGTTCTGAGATGCCCAGCAGTTCAGGAAGGTCATTAATCTCCTGCTTGCCACAGAGGTGAGTGCCACCATTTTATTTCAGCAACCTCACATTTACAGGGCCAACTCTCACGAGAGCTTTGTCACTGCACATATGTCTCACCAAGGCTCTTGGACTACAACTCTCACTGTTGTATTATGTCCACTCGATGGCTCCCACCACCTCATCCTGCCCTCTGTGCTTCCTACTTACTCACTGTCGAGGTGGAGGGGATGAGTTATTCACCGTCCCAGCTACTCCTGCATTGCTAATTTCTGCTCTCACATCCACTTTACAACATATTCCAATCTTACCTTTGTTTAACAATATGAGAAACTCCTCTCTCCCCTCTGAATGCAGGATCATACTCTGCATTCCTGACTGACTGCTGGTAGCCTACCTGGACAGGAATTGGATGAGCCACTTGACGTTCGACAAGGTTCCTCATGGGAGACTGGTTAACAAGGTTAGATCACATGGAATACAGGGAGAACTAGCCATTTGGATACGGAACTGGCTTGAAGATAGAAGACAGAGGGTGATGTTGAAGGTTTGCTTTTCAAACTAGAGCCCTGTGACTAGTGGTGTGCTACAAGGATCAGTGCTGGGTCCACTACTTTTCATCATTTATATAAATGATTTGGATGTGAACATGGGAAATATAGTTAATAAATTTGCAGATGATGCCAAAATTGGAGTAAAGGAGGTTACCTCAGAATACAATGGGCCAATGGGCTGAGGAGTGGCAGATGGAGTTTAATTTAGATCAATGTGAGGTGCTGCATTTTGCAAAGACAAATCAGGGCAGGACTTATACACTTAATGGTAAGATCCTGGGAGGTGTTGCTGAACAAAGAGACCTTGGAGCGCAGGTTCATAGTTCCTTGGAAGTAGAGTTGCAGGTCGATAGGATAGTGAAGAAGACGTTAGGTATGCTTTCCTTTATTGGTCAGAGCATTGAGTAAAGGAGTTGGGAGGTCATGTTGCGGCTGTCCAGGACATTGGTGAGGCCACTTTTGGAATATTGTGTGCAATTCTGGTCTCCCTCCTATCCGAAGGATGTTGTGAAACTTGAAGGGGTTCAGAAAAGATTTACAAGGATGTTGCCTGGGTTGGAGGATTTGATCGACTGGGAGAAGTTGAATAGGCTGGAGCTGTTTTCCATGGAGCATCAGAGGCTAAGGAGTGATTTTATGGAGTTTTATAAAATCATGAGAGGTATGGATAGGCTAAATAGACAAAGTCTTTTCCCTAGAATGGTGGAATCCAGAACTAGAGGTTTAGTGTGAGAGGGGAAAAATTTAAAAGGGACCTAAGGGACAACTTTTTCATGCAGAGGATGGTGCGTGTAAGGAATGAGCTGCCAAAGGAGGTGGTGGAGGCTGGTACAATTACGCCATCTAAAAGGCATCTGGATGAGTATATGAATAGGAAGGGTTCAGAGGGATATGGGCGAAGTGCTGACAAATAGGACTAGATTAGGTTTGGATATCTGGTCGGCATGGATGTACAAAGAACAAAGAGCAAAGAAACTTTACAACCCAGGAAGAGGCCCTTCGACTCCAAGCCTGAGCTGATCCAAATCCACTGTCTAAACCTGTCGCCCCATTCCTAAGCATCTGTGTCCCTCTGCTCCCCACCTACTCATGCATCTGTCCAGATGCCTCTTAAACAAATCTACCGTGTCTGCCTCTACCACTTCTGCTGCCATTGCGTTCCAGACATCCACCACCCTCTGTGTGAAGTACTTGCCATGTGTATCCCCCTTAAACTTTTCACCTCTCACCTTGAAAGCGTGACCTCTCATTATTGAATCCTTCAGCCTGGGGAAAAAGCTTATCTCTATCCACCCTGTTTAGAACCTTCATGATTTTGTAAACCTCAATCAGGTCCCCCCTCAATCTCCTTTTTTCTAATGAAAATAAACCTAACCTGCTCAACCTCTCTTCATAGCTAGCACCTTCCATACCAGGCAGCCTCCTTGTAAACCTTCTCTGCACCCTCTCCGAAGCGTCCACATCCTTTTGGTAATGTGGCGAGCAGAACTGTACACAGTGTTTTAAATGCAGCAGAACCAATGTCTTGTACAATTTTAACATGACCTGTCAGCTCTTATACTCAATACCCTGTGCGATGAGGGCAAGCATACCATATGCCTTTTTGACCCTGATATCTGTCAGGGCCCCAGCTATTTCCTGTCTCACCTCCCTCAGCAACCTGGGATAGATCCCATCCGGTCCTGGGGATTTGTCCACCTTAATAACCTCTAGCCTACCCAACACATCTTCCCTACTTATGTCAACTTATGATGTGTTGGACTGTAGGGTCTCTTTCTGTGCTGTACATCTCTCTGACTCTATGAATATTTTGGGGTTTAATGAGATACAAATACATGGAAATAGGATAGTCCTATTTCCAAGGATCTGAAGTTGCCAATTATGATTTGAGGAAAAATACAGAAAAGAAATTCTCAATGTCAAAACCTAATATTTTCATTCGCATTGTATTTTCCCATCTTTCTCAGCATTACTCACACCAACCAGACATAAGAAAATACTGCTCAATGTTGTTCCCACAAGCACCTGAGAATCTCTGTATCCAGAGGCATTGCTTAAAATTTGCTTCTGTGTTCCTTCTTCAATAAACTTGGGTTTAAAGGTGACAATTAAGTTTATCAAATATTATGTTCAATAAATATTGATTTGCTATAGTTAAATGTTTGCATGAAAATTGGATAATGTTATCAATTTACACATATGGATGCATAAGTGATTGTGATTGCAAGCTTTTTTAGTATTTTTGACTAAAATCAAGTGACATACTTGAGGACCTTACCTTGTGAACATTATGAAAACATTTAGTCCACTAATGGTTTTGTTGAACTACATGAAATTTGTGTGCTGCCTTAGGCTCAGCAATGTCACAAGTTTAAATACTGTAAGCCCCCACTTATAATTAATAACCAGAGAAAAGGAATAGGCCATTCAACCCATTGAGCCTGGTCCACCATTCAAAATGATCATGATTATCGAACTCAGTACCCTCTGCCCACTTTCTCCACATACCCATTTGATCACCTTAGTCCTTAGAACCATATCTAACTCCTTCTTGAAAGCATTCAATGTCTTGCCTCAACCACTTTCTGTGGAAGAGAATTCAACAGATTCATCACTCTCTTTGTGAACAATCTTTTTCTCATCTGAATCCTAAATGGTCTACCCCACAATCTTTAGACAGTGGCGCCTAGTTCTGGACTCCCCAGTCATCAGGAACAGCCTTTCTACACTTACTCCAGCTGATCCGTTAGAATTTTAAAAGTCTGTATAAGATCCCAACAATTGTGGCTGTGTTGCTGGGGGAAAGTCACTTTTGTGTGAAGTAACTTTAAGTTAATCATAGGTTTCAATGTTAAAACTAGAGTTGGGTTCCCTTGAACATTTCTCACCGAGAAAGACCAATGTAGAATTTGAAAGCGAGTATCATTCACATGCATAAGTGTTCATTCCAAGCTGCAATGATTCCAAAATGAAACAAATCACTAAATATAAAAGAAATACTGTGCAGTTGTGTACTTGAGGGCGTTTCTCAACAGAAAAAGAATGATAAACAATACCAGTTGCAATTCTCTACATTCCTAAATAGCCACATCCCTAAGTATGGTAACAGGGTGGCTTAGTGGTTAGCACTGCTGTTTTACAGCACTAGAGACCTGGGTTCAATTCCAGCCTCTACTGACTGTATAATCCTTGTATAATCCAAAGATACGCAGGTTAGGTGAAATGGCCATGCTGAATTGTCCATAGTGCTCAGGAATGTGTAGGTTAGGGGTAAATGTGGGGGGGGTGGATTACTCTTCAGAGGGTTGGTCTGGACATGTTAGGTCAGAGTTGAAAAATGTGGTGCTGGAAAAACACAGCTGGCCTGCTGTGTTTTTCCAGCACCACATTGTTCAACTCTGGTCTCCAGCATCTGCAGTCCTCACTTTCTCCTTGTTAGGTCAGATGGCTTGTTTCCACACTGTAAGGATTCTATTACTTTTTTTAAAATTAAAATTACAATATATACAAATGTTAAGAAAAAAATTCATTTTGTTTTAGATTGATCAGGCTCCATCTATTAGCAGATGTTAGTGCGTGTAGGAGGCAACTGAAGTCTGAAGGGGCTGGTTTCCCTGGTTTGTTGGAAACTGAGGAGTGACCTTATGCAAGTTTTAAAATCATGAGGGGCATGGATAGAGTGTATAATCAAGGTCTTTTCCCCAGGGTGGGGGAATTCAAAACTAGACAGCATAAGTTTAAGGTGGGAGGGAAGATTTAAATGCAACCTGAGGGGCAACATTTTCTCGCATTGGATGGTGCAAATATAGAATGAACTGCCAAAGGTAGTGGTGGAAGCTGGAACAATCACAACATTTAAAAGGCATCTGCATGGGTTTATGAATAGGAAGGGTTTAAGGGACATGGACCAAATGCTGGCAAGTGGGACTAGATTAATTTTGGATATCTAGTCGGCATGGGCGGTTTGAACTGATGGGTCTGTCTCTGTGATGCATGACCTATGACTGTGACTCTGTGACTGTAGCTGCTACCTGCACTGACTAACATGTACCACCAGATGGAGCCTAGGGCTTCAGTGCAAGTTCAGAGTAGTGAAAACCAGGAAAAGTGGAGCTGCATCATGATGGCAATAAGCCCTGTGGTCTTTCAAAATAAGAATGAGAACTTGGCTCTTTTGACATGTAGTTTGACGCTACAATAATGAGTTAGGCTGCCAGGCAGACTGATATGATTCTTTCTTCCAGAAGAATAGATGGAAGCAGGTACAATTACAACATTTAAAAGGCATCTGGATGGGTATATGAACAGCAAGGATTTAGAGAGGTATGGGCCAAATACTGGCAAATGGGACTAGGTTAGATTAGGATGTCTGGTCGACAATGCTGAGTTGGACTGAAGGGTTTGTTTCTGTGCAGTATAACTCAATGTAGAAGGCCAAGTAAGGGGATGTGTTCAGACCTAGATTTCAAAGTAACACAATTTATTATGCATTTATACTAAATAGTATTACACATGATAATTACACACCAGCTCCAACTTGTAGTTACATTAGGTAATGATCATTCCATCATTGCAGGATCTAATACCTTGACACAACAGTCCTTCCCAAGTTTTTTAACCCTTTCCAAATATATTAATTGACATTTATACAATCTCAAAAGTTTTACAATAATTTTTCCTTGTATCTTTCCTTGTTCTGCACAAGTCTTTAATTTGAGTCATCTTTGTCAGAAAGTGGGGCAGGTAAGTCTGTGACCAAATATAGATAAAACTGATGATTTTGCTTCTTCTTTGGAATATCAGAGATTTAATCAATCTGACTGAAGGAACTTCCATTGATATAACTGCAGGAATGAGTGGGGAAACTAGATTGTATCTTCTCTATGTTTAACATCTAGGTCAGGTGATATTATTAATTTTCTAAGAAAAAAGTGATGTTATTCATCCAAAGATAGTTTTTTATTCCACATACTCTGCTTGGAGTTGATATCTGCTATTGAAGCATAATCTCACCAGTGTTCTCTTTGTGCCTGAAGTCAAATATTTATCAAAAGCAAGAGGACATTGTCAAAGTCAAGTTGTTTCTCATCAATTTGTTATTTATATTTTCTGATGAACTGTTCTTATAGTAGTTTGCTCTCAGCTGTGCTCCATTTGTTTTATTGTTCAATCCCAAAGCTGTTCAATCCCAAAGCTGTTCAAAATCTTGGGAATAGTGCTTTCTACATTTGCTAATTTGTTGATTTCTCAATTGAATTTGAATTTTTCTGGTGGAAAAACTGGTATAGGTGCATTTTGTTATATTGTCTAATTGTTGACAGGTACTTGAAGTTTCTTCCAAGATCGCAATTTCCCTTTCCCTCCAGTGCATCTCCTCCACATTCGACAGAAATTTCCCTGTACCTCCACCAATGTCATCTACTGTATCCATGACATCCGATGTAGTCTCCTCTACATCAGGGAGACAGGACGCCTACCTGCGGATCATTTCAGAGAACATCTCTGGGACACCCGCACCATCAACCCCACCACCCTGTGGCTGAACATTTCAATTCTCCTTCCCACTCCATCAAGGACATGCAAATCCTGGGCCTCCTCCATTGCCAAACCCTTACCACCTGATGCCTGGAGGAAGAACACCTCATATTCCATCTTGGGACCCTGCAACCACACTGGATAGATGTGGATTTCCTCATTTCCCCTCCTCCCACATTATCTCAGTACCAAGCCTCCAACTCGACATGGCCCTCTTGACCTTTCCCATCTATCCGCTCCACTTTCCACTCTGACCTATCACCTTCTCCCTCACCTTCATCCATCTATCACACTCTCAGATACCTTCCCCCCAACCCATCCCCTTCCCATTTATCTCTCAGCCTCCCTGGCCCACAAGCCTCATTCCTGATGAAGTGCTTATGCCCGAAATGTCAATTCCCCTGCTCCTCGGATGCTGCCTGACCTGCTGTGCTTTTCCAGCACCACATTCTCAACTCTGATCTTCAGAATCTGCAGTCCTCACTTTCTCCCCGTTGTTGATTATTTGTTTCATTTGGAGGGTTATTGTTTAGATTTTAAAATGCTTATATTCCACTCATATTTTGATGTTGTTTTGTGTTCTTGGTTGATTAAAGTTGTTGAATCTTTGATGCAATAAAAATTAGCGCTATAGTACCAAAGTGAAAATTGTTCAAATTCTGCTGTTCTTAATATTGTTTCCAATGTAAAGTTCAATTTTTCTTTATTGATATGGCTTCTTCGTAGAGATGAATGACAATGAACAACAATACTTCTTTTCTAGTTTCACTTAAGGACTTCCCAAAGATCCATGGGCAGAAGGTTTCTTGAAATGGTTTCACGCAATAAGTCAGTAATTTTATTTTTGACTGTATCAAAAATGTCTGCCAAACAAAACTACTTAGTTGCTGTGTAAAAATTGCTTTCCTCACTCAAATGTCAAAACAACAAAGATTTCACTGATTTAACTGTTCAGCCTTTGAAACCTCGAATTCCAATTACTGATATTTCCAATCAATCTACTTAAGTCTGTTACTGAAGATTTCTCAACTTGTTTTTCCTTCACCTTATCATTGGAAAAGTTGTTTGATAGCCACAAAAAGTTTTAATTGTGCTCCTACGCCTAGCTTTTCCAAAAACAATTTTTTGTGTTCTTCTTTATTTGTCCATCAACAAAGCTTGCTCCACAACTTGTTGCTTCCTAAATCTCAGCAAGTCCCATTATTTCAATCAATAAATCAGTAGTCCATGACCTTCTGCTCAGTGGTTCACACATAACAATCTTTTCCTCTTCTTTTGCATAGCAGCAACTATTCCTGTCCTTGTCTGTATCTCTCAGTCTGAGTTTGTGTCCACATAGAACAACCACCCCTCTTTTGTATCAAGATGCGAAAGCTGGCATTTGAGTTATTCACACAAGACATTCAAATCAAAAAGGTGCCATACAAAAGGTTATTATACGAGATAGAACCAATTTGGGGGCAATCTATTAGTATGGAATGGAGATTTGTTAATATACAGAAAACAGATCAATGGGTCACTTTTGGGTTAGAAAGACAAAACCAAAGGGACACTTATTTAAACCAGAGATGTGAAAAATTTTCTTCTCCTTAAGGGCCGTGACTGTCTGGAATTCTCTATTCCAGAGAGTTTTAGAAGCTAATATCAAAGTATTTAAAAAGGAAATTGATAGATTTTCAAAATCCAGTAATTGAGTGCTATGATAACTTGGCACAAAAGACCAGTTGAGGCCTACAGTAGATCAGTCATGATCTTATTGAATAGCCGGACAGTCAAGACAGTCCATGGTTTACTCTGGTTCTTATTCCTTTTGATTCTTATGGTTTTCAATATATTTTTGTCTAACCGCTTTTCCTTTGACAATCAGATCACACCATCCAAGCATCAAGGCAAGGCTCCATACAATTTCAACATGTTCCCTATTCAGGACATTCTATTTCTCTGGAAATAAAAGGAAGCTTTCTGAAACATAACAGTCTTGAGAAATTCCCAGAGACATAGCAAAGAGCAGTGTTAGATTAGATTCCCTACAGTTTGGAAACAGGCCCTTCGGCCCAACAATTCCCCCCCAACCCTCTGAAGACTAATGCACCTAACATGATGGCCAATTTAGAATAGCCAATCTCCCTAACCTGCATATCTTTGGACTGTGGGAGGAAACCAGAGCAAACCCAGGAAGAACGTGCAAACTCCACACAGACAGTCACCCAAGGCTGGAATTGAACCTGGGTCCCTGGCGCTGTGATGAAGCAGTACTAACCACTGAGCCACCACGGGAATTATGAAGTGGGGGTTCGGGAGCGGGGAAGGGGTGGGAACTGACTGTTAATTGTTTGCTAATAGAGTGATTCCAGGAAAAGCACCATTTTGCTGGTGGTCTTCCCAATTCAAAAACATCGGGAATCAGTAGCTGCTCCTACACAATGCTTGATGATTGACAAGCACAATTTCATTCCTATGTGAACACAAAGCATTACACAACATTACTTTTGTTGTTTTATCTTTTTAAGTTTATATTTATACATCAATAGAGTGAGTCCAAAATCCAATGCTTGTGGGGAATAGTGGTGGGTTGAAGGCAAAGGGACAATTGTCCCAAAGATAGCATATGAAAAAACTATTTGTGAATGAGCTTTTCCACCCTTTCTCCAATTTCCATTATTTCAAGTGTAAAGGTATGATTTCTTACTATTTAAGATTTTGCATTTCCAGGTCATTTCATACCTTTTGCCATTAGATAGATTTCCATTTGCATCTTTAAGTTTTTAAGTTTATTGTGTGGTAAATTGTTGGGAGTATGATCTGAGGGACCTGACTGAACAGGACAAGCAGCTGTGTATCACTTTCATCAATCAGATTGAAGGATTATGACATTAGCTGTGCCAAAACTGAGAATGAACTGTATTTCAGAGCGGGTCTATTCAATCTCAAGTCAGGTCAAGAATACGCAAGAAAGGTTAAATGATTTAAAGATAGAATAAATAAAAGATTAGAAGAAAATATTGAAATTTCACCTTGTAAAAATCTCCAATGTATACATATGAGGGAATGAAATTCCACATATAACAGCTAATTTTCTGAGCCAGGAAGGTTGACTGGCGGTAATTAACACATCACATGTTAAAAGAGTACTTGGATTGAAATGACAAGACTTACAGTGGTGAGTTCAGTTTGCATCGAATGCTATTCTTTACATTTCAATGGCGAAGCATTTAGGGAAATGCGTTGTTCACAAAGCTAATGGTGCAGTAATACAAATTAGATGGCACCTGTTGAATATTTGTGTTTAAAATTACATCTGCCTTTAACTGACGTTGCTGTATCATTTGCACATAAATAACAGTGAATGTTATTAGCCTAAATGTTATTGTGAAAGCAAAAGCTGGTTCACACAAATCTGTATGCTTTTGTGACAGCTTATATGAATGAGTGCTTGCTTTATTTTTGTCCAATGCATCCTTAACTGTTCGAGATTCGCAGAAACAGTTAGGCTTCCTGGCAACCAACATTTTTTAAAATATATTTAAGCAGTCTTGTGATTGTAAGTGGGGAATAATAGCTCAAATCTCTTTAGACATGCAACATTTCTTTCATGCTCTAGAAGTAATTTCTGAAGGATCGTGAAATTTAAAAGTGCTGTGTGTGGTGTATGCATGACAAGGCAGAGTATGTGCATGCGTGTAATTTCTGAGCTAAATTTGGAAACATTAGCTCAAATTTGAATGGCTTACATTTTTTTAACCAAAGGCACCTGCATATTATCAGGTTCCAACTATTACTGCTTTGCTTCATCTTATGAAGCCTACTAAATTTGGCATAGAACACATGAAATAGCATGTGTAGTGGGTGACTCGGCCCTTCAAACCTGCTCTATCATGTCATACACTCATGGCTGATCTTGGACCTCAATATCACCTTCTTGCACCATCAACATTATCCCTTAAGTCTTTTGTATTCAAAACTCAATTGATCTGTATCTTGAATATGGGCATCCTCTTGCCATAGGGTAGAGGTTTCCAAAGATCCTGGGCTGAATATTACACTTATTTGGCTACTCCTGATTTTCAATGGAATTTTTGAGAGCTTGGTGCTGTAAGGCCTAATGGGTTGTCTCGCCCTGTCTTACCAAACTAACATCCCTAATTGCCATCACGCCCTGATGGTGTCTCTCAGGTCTGGTTTCTACCCCATTTTACCGCAGAACAACTTGCCACTCAGTGAATAACTGCTGAAAGACCAGCATCCCTTAACATCAGTGTAATCTTTGAGAGCATGTTTTGCCTTGGAAATATACTGTCATGCTGCAACTCGCCCTGGCATTTGCCCTACACATGGAAGACAAGGACAAATTGGCACCCCATGTGGCAGGCAGGATCCTAGAGGTCCTGACTGAGAGGGTGGTGCTAAGGTGGAATTTTCTCTTCCCCAGAATCAGCAGTATAGGCAACAACATCAGACTAATATTCAAGGATTCTCAGCTGTCTGGAGGAATGCCTTCCACCAAGGCTCATGCTCCACCGCTCTGACTAATGCCTGCGACATCTCTTACTTGCTGTCACCCACCATTCTGGCACTTAATATTTATTGTTAAATATGAATATATTAAAATGTTGATTTTAATATGTTACATATTTTTAATCAATGCCAATTTCTTCTTGCACAGAGGAGGACACAACTTCCCCACATTGGGAGTTAACAAGAAAAACCTGTCCCTGACCAATTTATGATGTAATGAAGCAATGTGGCTGTTTCATCTGAGATATAACTTAATCTTCATCATTTGTCCAGAAAGTAAAAGCAATGGTGCTTTGTGACATGAATAATGAATAAATTAACACTGTTGCTTGAAAGTATTTTGTGCAGCATTTTAGCTAAGGCATTTGTAGAAATATGTCTGATTCTCTTTAAAAAAAGACAATGTTTAGCATGTTCATTATTAATATCACAGAGCATAAGTTCATTTAATAAGAATTTGTGATATAAATATTGAGAGTACCAAATATTTGATGAAAAAAGTATTCGTGAGCATTCCTCTACGTCATGCACTGGAGGTGAATTCAACAGGTACATTTATGGGAAAACACTTTAACTTAATCCTAAAATATTTTTAAAAAACAATTCTGATAACTGTGTCATCCCTAAATGCTGTAGAAATACTAAGAATCTTATTTAATAACATGTTTAAATATACTAGAAACGGCTGTGCCAACATTTTGAAAAACTGGCAGAAAAAATACTCATTTGCAAATTGCAAGGCAGAGATTCAAGGGAAGTCAGGGAATAAATCAACATTATTTTAAGTTATATAATGATCTAATTGCCTTTCATTCCTGTTATGTTCAATGAGACTTTTAAGATGATCAATAATATTATAACCTAGCACTTATGGAGAATTACAGGAATCAAACTTCATTTGTTAGAAAATAAAACTGAAAGAACTGCAGATGTTATAAATCAGAAATAAAAACAGATATTGCTGGAAAAGTTCAGAAGGTCTAGCAGAATCTGTGGAGAAAAATCAGAGTTGATGTTTCAGATTGAGTGACCCTTCCTCTGAGAAAGGGTCACTCAACACAAAATGTTAACTCTGATTTCTCTCCGCAGATGCTGCCAGAGCTGTTGAGATTTTCCAGCAATTTCTGTTTTCTTTCATTTGATAGAAATCTGAAACAGACAATGTAACCACTACACAGCAGTACATGGCAGAACCGGACTAATACTTCAAATGAGACCCTTCACTCTTTTGTTCTTATCAAGTTGAACTATTAGTCAACCTTTTACATCTTAGACATTGACTGACCTGATGTGCAGTGCCAAATGTTCTCTGTTACTTTAAAAGCAGAAAAGCACATTCTATATTTCAGTGTTAAACTACCCTGAAATACATTATGGCACTTGACACCTTCTTCTTCTTTATCCACAATGCCTCAAGGTCCCCACTCAACTTTCAATTTACTTATTCAGCAATGAGATGTAGCAACTGATTCTTAACATGTCTTTCTGCTTGTGACAATTCCAAAAATAGGATTCCACCATCAAGTATCTTCCAATCTGGTCAAATTTTTCACTATTCTCTTTGTCATACATTACATTTAAACTTCCTGTGTTTATACTGTCCTTGACCAATCATCTAAAAGTTGTTTTTGGGAAACCATATTGGGAAACATTTTTTTATCATTCGAGAAGCCATTAAAATAGATTTTCACATGATTTTGGGGTCATATTATATCATTACAGGCAGTCTCAGGTGAAGGTAGTACTCTTTCAATAAAGAGGTGATATTAGCAAATTGGTTTAAAATAATTTTATTTGTTCTTTTTTTCCTCTCTGAGCTACTTACAATCATCTTACAGTCAGGAGAGTGGATTGGCACATGCTCAGACCACTCTCTTGCAATATGTTCTGTGATCAATCTGTTGAAGGCCGTAAGCCAGCTAACATTAGTTTTTTTTGTATTACGTGGAAAATACAGCAGAGAAACAGGCAATTCAGCATAACCATACATGCCAATGTTTATACTCCACATCAATCTTCTATCATTGCTCCATTTATAGCTCTGTCATCATGATCCTTTATTCCCTTCTTCTTCCTGTGCTTATCTCAAATCCATTTAAATATATCTATACTATTCCATTCAACCATTCTCTGTGTTAGTGAGTTCTCACACACTCTCTGTTCTCTTGGTAAAAACAGCTTTCTCCTGAATTCCTGATTTAATTTCTTGATTCCTCATTATTATTAGCCCCTAAATTTGCTCTTTCCAACAACTAGAAGTAATCTGCATTTACAAAACCATACATAGCCTGAGATTTTCCACGATGGAGCAGGAACTATGATGCTAGGAGGTTAAAGATTATGGCCTGGGACAAGTTATCCCATGATTATGTGCTTCTCAGCTCACTACCGATGCAAGTAAAAATATTGAGCAAGTTCCTCAGTGTGAGGTAGAAGTTCCTGACCAGGTGAAGGAACCTTCTATGTTTGTAGTTTCTGGTGCTATTTAAAGATCCACTGGACATGAGCTGCAAGCCAGTGAAAGACTCAGTCTACATTGGGTGTCCCCAATACCATTGTACATGCCTCCAAAGAACCAAAACCTCACCTCATGTTTTATGATGCATTATTATGTCACTACAGGATAGAGGAAGGGACAAAAGGGAGGCCCTTTTCCAGAGGTTGGCACCAACTGGCCCTCCCATCCAACCTGGACAGCCTGAACCAAGATAACAGAACAGAGCACTGACTCCTGGCTGCAGTGCCACAAGACTTGCTGTGCTCTACAAGGGCAAATGCCGCAACAGTTATGCCGTAACAGAGGTTATTCTTGGGCCTGGCCAAGGCCTCAAGTGGCATACGATCCAGGTACAGGTCTTTGCCACCAACAACACAGGTGATTGGAGGCAATTACTACGTCATCCTGAAAATTGCCTTCCTGTACACAATAGTCATCGTCAGATATTTTAAGGTACACAACCAAGTGTTTTCAAATTGCACTTTAATTCAATTTCAAATGAATCTTACAAATTCTAAATAAAATCTGGTGTTGACGCCTTTGTCATTGAAGCAACTGCCAGGAGCTCTCACTCCCCCAATTCTGCTACACCATTGTATTGCAACCTTCACCTGTGACCTATTATACCTTTCACATTCTTGACTTTCTCCATTGTTTCATTCCAGTTTACCCTTGATACTTCACCCTCCCTAAATTTTGGTTGTGGCCTTCTCTTATTTTGATCAATGACCCCGTTTTACCCGATAACCCTCACAATGGATGTACTGGAGGTGCTGACACTCTCACTGGCCCTACACTCTTCTAATTGGGGCCAGATTGACCATGACTTCCCTTGAACCCTTCTCCCCCGCTTTTTGAGACAATCCAGTTCTTCCTTACTCGACTGGATCCTACTCTACTTTGTTCAATTTCACCCTGTGATTGTGGCATTCCCTTGGCTAGCAACCAAGTCAGCTCTCAGCCTTGGGCTGGCCACAGCTTCCAAAACACCTTGATCAGAAATCCCTAATAAACTCCTAGTTTAGCTACAACACTTGATCTGAATTTGGATGACATTCCTGTTTGGCCTACCAGCAAGGCCCGGATTGATGTTATTTCACTTCTAGGACTGACCGTGACCCAATCCCTCATTGAAAAGCTGTTGAACTCTGGACTTGGGTTAGACTGACCAGCGGACTGACTGAGAAATGATCTATCCCCTGGACTGACTGCGGCTGCATGCTCTGATTGAGAAGAATTGACCTTCATCCTACTAACCATGCTCCCTATCCTGTTCACAGTTCATGATGCTCTTAAGCACATGCACTGTGTTTACCATGTGAACTGTAGGCACTTACACCACCTCTGACATTAACACAGCCTTGTGCCCTTCAATGACGTTTGCTCCCATTTCACATTGATGCTCCACTTTTCCCTAGACCCACAAGGGGTCACCTGTAAGCATAAGCTTCTGCTATTCTGTGCTGAGGTTTTGTAATGACGAAGGGACACAGCCTGCCAATGGTCTCCTTGGACATACCTACTGCAGTTGTAGAGTGTAAGCAAAGGTGAAGGCAATGAACATTGGCAGCGTTTTGCCCGAGGCAACTAAAGACCTCACCCAGACTGGGGGCTGGTACATACTTGCTGAATACAATTGAGGTTTTGAGGTAGTCAACTATCTGACTCAATTAATTAGGCAAATTTATTTCTGAGTTGTCAAATTAATACGATGCAAAATATACACAAAAGGCTCCACACCATCTGATGGTGAGATGGTCAATTCAACGATTGAGGATAGGGGGCTTAATTGCTAAAGTTTATCTTGATGATGAGAATTTGATTTTTGATTCTTATCTGATTAAGTCATCATGCCTGCCATTATTTCTACCAGCTCTGTGAGCAGAAAAGTGTGTCATGATTTTAAAGATCTCTATTAAGTCACCTGAAGATTTATCTTTCCGAGTTTCCTGTTGAAATGTAGAGTTCTAATATCATCCTTGTTTTTACATCTTCTCCAGTATCTTTTTTGGTGCATGGAAGATAGAACTAGACATCGTATTCACAGTATGGTCCTAATGAAAGTGAAGTCTGGTTTAGTGCTGGAGGCAAAGATCCTCAACCCGTTTAAAAAGTATTTGGATTTACACCTGAAGTGATAACCTGCAAGGTATGGATCAGGTACCAGAATTTGAGATGAGAATAGGAAGCGAGGAGACAGTATGGGCTGAATGGCCTCTTTTTGTATTGTAACTTTTCTATGATTCAACACAAGGCATGAGTTCTTTACTTTTCAACTCTATCCATCCGGAAATAAATGCCAATGCTTTGTTTGCTTCTGTTCTAACTTTTTAAACTTGCGTATATACTTGAATGTTTTGCAATAATTGTACTTATAGTTCTGTTTGCTCCTTTACTATTATGAATGCGCAATTGTAATAATTTCTTGAAACTCACAGGGAGGTTGAGTGGGAGATTGCTTTTGGAGGGCATCATCTAGCTATTTATGCTGGTATGCAAATCACTGAATATCTCTTCTTCCCCATAAATTGTTGGATGATTTGTACACTAATGTTTTGCACTTTAAATTTCCAATAACTTTGGCAAAAAATATTCTGGATCAAGCTGCGTTTTGCTAGTGCTCTGAAAACATCCCCAACTAATTCAACTCATCAAAACTTCTCTGTCAAGCCAGAGCAAAACGTAAAAGACTCCTGCGAAACTGTAGACCATGTACGTTGCTCATGCTGCAAGCATTGTTCTCTTTCGCAATACAACTTGTTCTTCTCACTACTTTGTTTCAGAAAAATTAACAACTAGAAAAGTCAGTTAAATTGCTGAGGCAGTGGTGGCACAGATGAAGCTTTTGTATTCCCCACTCGCTTTATTGGCCTGATAGATATTCTTTTTTTTTAGATTACTTACAGTGTGGAAACAGGCCCTTCGGCCCAACAAGTCCACACCGATCCGCCGAAGCGTAACCCACCCAGACTCATTCTCCTACATTTACCCCTTCACCTAACACTACGGGCAATTTAGCATGGCCAATTCACCCAACCTGCACATTTTTGGATTCTGCAAGAAGATTTACAAGAGCAGAATGTAATTTTCACATCTGAATTGAAATATACTGTTGTCTGATAGGAATGCAATCAAGTGGCGTCCTCCCCAGTTAAAAATTACATTCATGAAACATCTATAACTAACAGAGATATCGCTCAATTTCATTTACAAACTTAATAAATTTGTGGCAAGATTGTTATTGTCTGTTAATGTGGATTGTTGGGTGTTTTACAGTTCCATGATTGACTGCTAATTGCAATTGTAATTTAAAACAGTAAATCATTGCAGCATATGTCAATAGCCTATCAATATTGTAATGATTAAGGTGCTAGCAATAAGGTAAACAGTACCCTTGCTGTAGGCGTTCTGGTAGTGGCACTGAAAAACATGGCAGACAGTTCCAGTGACAATAAAAACAATTACAATTTTGTTAAGGAATCTATACATACATCTCTGCCAACTGAAATCTGAATGGCTTGTGTGTTAAAATACAGAGCAGACCAAACTCCCACCCCAGTCACACCCATGCCAAGGTCAGACAGCTGAGAAATCTGCCTGACTCAGCTGAAAGCCTCAATTATTAAACAAATCAGGGCCCTAGAACATAAGAGGATTTGGGTGGTTTTAACTGTAATTTCACTTCTATTGACAACTGAAGGTTGTCGGTTAGAATATCCATATCCTGAACAAAGTGATTACAGTAAGGAGAAAATCATCATATCACATAGTTCTAAACCAGGTATAGTATAAACTGAAGTTCTGCAGTTATTCTTTACTACATCAAAAAATGTGGATTCACCTTTGAACTTCACAATGACAATTCAATTGTATCTATTTCACAACTGTGAGGTCTCCAGACATGATTGACTGGGGAATTATCCAGTCAACTATATATTCTAGCTCAGAATATTGTCACCATATTGCTCATATAAATGTCCCCAGAGGTCGACCCAACAGGCAGTGGTTCAGCACAGGTAGGGCACTGAATCTTGCAGAAATAGTGTATCAGAGAATAAGGAAGAAAGGAAAACCATCAGTGTATGTGCAATACTGTAAAGGATTAATGATACCTGTTCTGTCAAGTGCTGTTGTTATCACATATGAAAAGCCAGGGAGAAAGTGAGGACTGCAGGTGCTGGAGATCAGAGTCAAAAAGTGTGGCGCTGGAAAAGCACAGCAGGTCAGGCAGCATCCAAGGAGCAGGAGAGTCGACGTTTCGAGCATAAGTTCGAAATATTCATCACATTCCTGATGAGGAGCTTATGCTCATAATGTTGACTCTCCTGCCCCTTGGATGCTGACTGACTGGTTGTGCTTTTCCAGCACCACACGTTTGACATATGAAAAGACTCCTATTGAATGTTCCAATAGTGACATATACTGTAAATTATTCTGTTTCACTGTTTAGCACAGACATTCTAATCACACAACAAAGATAGATACAATAACAATGTGAGTTCATTATTTGTACATAACTGTATATACATACAATGATAATTGAGAAACTACGTAAACATGTCTGACCTGTCGGAGTGCTGCGCTATTTGTCCACAGACTGCTTAGAATTGAACATTACATCCTGTCTTACAGTAAACAGAGATGGAGAACAACTGGGATACACTTTCTGAATGGTATGTGTACATTACAACATAGATTACCACTCATTTCAATTCAAACTAATAAATGTTTAAAAATGGAAGAACAAATTAAATAATTCTGAG
This sequence comes from Chiloscyllium plagiosum, assembly GCF_004010195.1. Classification (NCBI taxonomy): domain Eukaryota; kingdom Metazoa; phylum Chordata; class Chondrichthyes; order Orectolobiformes; family Hemiscylliidae; genus Chiloscyllium; species Chiloscyllium plagiosum. The sequence goes on from NC_057718.1 coordinate 65,003,431, forward strand.
TATTTGTTAAGTGCAAGTGATAGTAGAGATGGGTTTTAAATGCTGATCTACTGGCAGTCCAGATGAGACTGGATTGCAATATTTTAAAAAAACCAATTTACTGAAACTCATTGTAAGCTGTGTTTACACTACAGCTTTTCTCAAGCAGTAGGGGAAGTTGTTTGTAGAATAGCCGGCACCAGGCACTGGCTGATTGGTTTGTGGAGTTAAGATCTAACCTTGCTAACCAGTCTCCCAGGGGGAACCTTGTCAAACACCTTACTGAAGTTCATATAGAACATGTCTACCGCTCTGCCTTCATCAATTCTCTTTGTTACTTCTTCAAAAAACTCAATTAAGTTTGTGAGACATGATTTCCCAAGCTCAAAGCCATGTTGACTATCCTTAATCAGTCCTGTCCTTTCCAATTACATGTACATCCTGTCCTTCAGGATTCCCTCCAACAATTTGCCCACCACTGACATCAGGCTTACTGGTCTACAGTTCCCTGGCTTGTCCTTACCACTTTTCTTAATAGTGGCACCACATTAGCCAACCTCCAGTCTTCCAGCACCTTACCTGTGACTATCGATGATACAAATATCTCAGCAAGAGGCCCAGCAATCACTTCCTTAGCTTCCCTCAGAGTTCTAGGGTACACCTGATCAGGTCCTGGGGATTTGTCCACTTTTATATGTTTCAAGACATCCAGCACTTCCTCCTCTGTAATATGGATATTTTTCAAGATGTCACCATCTATTTCCCTACATTCTATATTTTCCATGTCTTTTTTCACAGTAAACACTGATGCAAAATACTCATTTAGTATCTCCTCCATCTCAGCGGCTCCACACAAAAGCCGCCTTGCTGATCTTTGAGGGGTCCTATTGTCTCCCTAGTTACCCTTTTGTCCTTAATGTATTTGTAAAACCCCTTTGGATTCTCCTTTACTCTATTTGCCAAAGCTATTTCATGTCCCCTTTTTGCCCTCCTCATTTCCCTCTTAAGTATATTCCTACTGCCTTTATACACTTCTAAGGTTTGACTTGATCAATCCTATCTACACCCGGCATATGCTTCCTTCTTTTCCTTAACTAAACCCTCAATTTCTTTAGTCATCCAGCATTCCCTATACCTACCAGCCTTTCCTGTCACCCTAACAGGGATACGCTTTCTCTGGATTCTCGTTATCTCATTTCTGAAGGCTTCCCATTTTCCAGCCAAGCCTCTACTTGTGAACATCTGCCCCCAATCAGCTTTTGAAAGTTCTTGACTAATGCTGTCAAAATTGGCCTTTCTTCAATTTAGAACTTCAACTGTTAGATCTGGTCTATCCTTTTCCATCACTGTTTTAAAACTAATAGAACAATGGTTGCTGATCCCAGAGTGCTCCCCCACTGACACCTCAGTCACCTGCCCTGCCTTATTTCCCAAGAGTAAGTCAAGTTTTGCACCTTCTCTAGTAGGTACATCCACATACTGAATCAGAAAATTTTCTTGTACATGCTTAACAAATTCCTCTCCATCTAAACCCTTAACACTATGGTAGTCCCAGTCTATGTTTGGAAAGTTAAAGTCCCCTACCATAACCACTCTATTATTCTTACAGATAACTGAGATCTCTTTACAAATTTGTTTCTCAATTTCCCTCTGACTATTAGGGTGTCTATAATACAATCCCAATAAGGTGATTATCCCTTTCTTATTTCTCAGTTCAATCCAAATAACCTCGCTGGATGTATTTCCGGGAATGTCCTCCCTCAGTACAGCTGTAATGCTATCCCTTATCAAAAATGCCACTCCCCCTCCACTCTTGCCTCCCTTTCTGTCGTTCCTCTAGCATTTGTATCCTGGAACATTAAGCTGCCAGTCCTATCCATCCCTGAGCCATGTTTCCGTAATTGCTATGATATTCCAGTCCCATGTTCCTAACCATGCCCTGAGTTCATCTGCCTTCTGTGTTAGGCCCCTTGCATTGAAATAAATGCAGTTTAATTTATCAGTCCTACCTTGTTCTCTGCTTTGTCCCTGCCTGCCCTGACTGTTTGACTTGCTTCTGTTCTCAACTGTACCAGTCCCAAATTGATCTCTTTCTTCAGTATCTCCCTGGGTCCCCCCACCCCCCCTCAACCAGCCTTACTAGTTTAAATCCTCCCGAGCAGCTCAAGCAAATCTCCCTGCCAGTATACTAGTCCCCTTCCAATTTAGGTGCAATCTGTCCTTCTTGTACAGGTCACTTCTACCCTAGGAGAGATTTCAATGATCCAAAAAATGTGACTCCTTCTCCCATACAGCAGCTCCTCAACCATGCATTCATCTGCTCTATCCCCCTATTCCTATCCTGACTAGCTTGTAGCACCGGGAGTAATCCAGATATTACTATTCTCGAGGACATCCTTTTTAAATTCCTGCCTAACTCTCTGTATTCTCCCTGCAGAATCTCATTCTTTTCCATTCCTATGTCATTGGTTCCAATGTGTACAATGACCTCCTGCTGGCCCTCTCCCTTTGAGAACATACTGCATCCTCTCTGAGACATCCTTGACCTTGGCACTAGGCAAGGAATACATCATTCTGATTTTTTGCTGCTGGCCACAGAAACATCTGTCTGTACCTCGGACTAGAGAATCCCCTAGAACCTGACATACCCCTCATTGCATTAGAGCCAGTCTCAATACCAGAAACTTGGCTGTTCATGCTCATTTCCCTGAGAATCCATCACCCCCTACACTTTCCAAAACAGCATACTTGTTTGAAATGGGGATAGCCACAGAAGACTCCTGCACTACCTGCTGACCTCTTTTAATTTTCCTAGAGTTAACCCATCAATGTGACTGTATCTGCAACTTTTCTCCCTTCAGAGAAAGATAACCACCATTAACTCTATCTATACATCTCATTGTTTTATAAACTTAGAGTTATGGAGTCATAGAGATGTACAGCACAGAAACCTTCAGTCGCAGGGTGTGGCCTTGTGGCGCAACGGTAGCATGTCTGACTCCAGAGCAGAAGGTGGCGCGTCAGACCCAATTTCTAGGATGGCACGGTGGTTCAGTGGTTAGCACTGCTGCCTCAAAGCACCAGGGACCAGGTTCAATTTTCACCTCAGACAACTGTCTGTGTGGAGTTTGCACATTCTCCCCATGTCTGCGTTGGTTTCCTCCGGGTGCTCTGGTTTCCTCCCACAGTCCACAAATGTGCAGGTAGGGTGAATTGGCCATGCTAATCCAGTGTTAGGTGGATTTTTCAGGGGAATGGGTCTGGGTGGGTTGCTCTTCGAAGGGTCGGTGTGGGCTTGTTGGGCTGAAGGGCCTGTTTCTACACTGTAGGGAATTTAATCTAATCAACTCGTCCATGCTGACCAGATATCCTGACCTAATCTAGTCCCATTTTCCAGCACTTGGCCCATATCCCTCTAAATCCTTCCTATTCATATACCCATCCAGATGCCTTTTAAATGTTGTAAGAGCATGGAATGCGTTGCCAGCAGCAGTTGTGGAAGCAAGGTCATTGGGGACTTTTAAGAGACTGCTGGACATGCATATGGTCACAGAAATTTGAGGGTGCATACATGAGGATCAATGGTAGGCACAACATCGTGGGCTGAAGGGCCTGTTCTGTGCTGTACTGTTCTATATTCTATGTTCTATGTAATTGTACCAGCCTCCACCACGTCTTCTATAAGCTGCCTCTCAATCTCCCATGGTCCAGTGAATAATGTTGAAGCCTGTCCAGCCTTTCCTTTTAATTCAAACTTCCATACCCAGCAACATCCTGGAAAATCTCTTCTGAACCCTCTCCATGACTGGACACAGTACTCCAGAAGAGGCCTCACTAAGTCCTGTAGAACCTTCAAATGACTTCCCAATTCCTATACTCAAAAGAATAAGCAATGAAGGCAAGCGTGCCAAATGCTCTTTTAGCTGCCCTGTCTATATGTGACACAACTTCAAAGAATTATCTAACTGAACCTCCAAATCTCTCTGTTCTACAACACTACCTAAGGCCCTACCATTAATTGTAAAAGCCCTACCCTTGATTGTTGCACCCGAAATGCATTACTTCACACTTATCCAGATTGAACTCCATCTGCCATTTTTCAACCCATTGACACATTTGATCAAAATCCATTTGTAATCTTAGAAAACTTTCTTCACTGTATATTATGCCACCAACTTTGGTATCTTCCCAAAATTACGAGCCATGCCTTCTATATTCTCATCCAAATCATTTATAAAAATGACAAACAAAAGAAGACCCAGAACCGATCCTTGGAACACCATTGGTCACAGGTCTCAAGTCTGAAACGCAACCTTCCACCACCACTCTGTCTCCTGCCGTTAATCCAATTATGTATCCGATTGGCAATAGTCATCCAGCATTCTCTATATCTATCAGCCTTCCCCTTCAAACTGTCTCTGAACTCTCATTATCTCATTTTTAAAGTCCTCCGACATTCCAACCATCCCTTTCCCTGCAAACAGTCTCCCCAATCAACATTTGAAAGTTCCTGCCTAACACTGTCAAAACTGGCCTTACTCCAATTCTTAAAACTAAATTTGCAGCATTGCATCCAGTGAAAGATCAACTCATTAAGTAAAAACAAAACAAAATATGGTCTCTCAAGTCAGATTTCAATCAGGGATTGGATTTGTCTGTTAATAATATTTGCTGGGTTCTTAATATTATGTTGTTAAAAAAATGCATTAACAACTGCGAAAATCTCTACAAATTCAGTTCCAATACAATTGTATACCACAAGCAGAGCAAGTCTTTAGATACGAGGCATAACAGTGGTAAAAACCCTTGGCTGTTACATGAGACATGCAATCTACTGACCTGCTCTACTAAATTTCATCGACATGGGAGTGGCAATAGCAGTTCTTGTTATTGTCACTTATATAACTTAGCTGGAAAGGATTTCACAGGTCTGAGTCCTTTAAAACTTCACACCAATCAATACAAGTATAATTAACAAAGCAGAATGCTGCAGATTCTGCACTTCTGAAATAAAAATAGAAGTTGCTAGAAATACTGTATTCAATAGATCTAACAGCATCTATGAAGAGAGAAAAAAAAGGAGACTATGTTGATGAAAGGTCAGAAACCTCTAGCGTTAATTTTGTTTCTCTCCACACATGCTGTGGCCTGTTGCCAGGAATGCTGACTATTTCCAGATTTACTTTTATTTTTGAAACACAATTCAGCTATAGTATCCTCTAAATTTTGGCTCTTGGCCGAATATCTTGGTCATCCTCATTCAGATGTATACCAACTCTCTCATAGAATCCCTACAGTGTGAAAAGAGACCATTCGGTCCAGCGAGTCTCCGCCAACTCTCCAAACAGCATCTACCCTATTCTTGTAACTCCCTAATTACCATGGCTAACCCACCTAGTCTACATATCCCTGCACACTACAAGCAATTTAGCATGGCCATTCCAACTAACCTGCACATCCTCGGACATTGGGAGGAAACCGGAGCACCCAGTGGAAACCAATGTAGACACAGGGAGAACAGGCAAACTCCACACAGACCGTCATCCAAGGCTGGTATCAAACTCAGGTTGCTAGTGCTGTGAGCCACCGTGCTTGCCACCCCCCACCCCTCCCCTTCCTAAGCAAACATTTTGAAAATGAGGCATTTGTCACAATATTTTCATCTTATATATGTTCAGCTGAACGAAAAATGATGCTTCATTTTCTGCAGACTTTCAGAGTTACTATTAGTTTGAATGTATAGTAACACTACTATTGAATTTATTCTAAGGTATGATTTTATTTCTGTTTCCAGGCTTTAACTAAAAAAGCATTACTCTCTGGTGATCCACCTTAATAAAATGTCACATTAAATTAATTTGCTTAATAAATCATTTATAAATTTCCAGTATCCAATCATTTTAGCAAGTATTAATAATTGTGCCTCCTGTTATGGAATTGAATCTTATACCTGACAGTGCACCAATGTATTTTTCGTTTATCCGAGACTATGCAGTTACTTATGTCTGCTTAGTTCAGTCTCTTGGTCACAAGATTGTGAATTGAACTCCCAAGCTGGATTTTTAATATAAATTTAGCAAACTGATTTTGAGAGTGTTGTCAATGGTATCCACCTCACATGAAACATTGAAGTAATGATGTCTGGGTGGTTGAAGTGACATTTAACTATTGATTGTTTTCTTCGAAGAACAGAGAATTCTCTGCAATTCTGCCAAATGATCTTCACTTAGTTTATGGAAAGGTTTTGGGATGATTCTCAGAAACATAATCAGGTGAACATCATGGAAAAGTGACATACAGTTCTAGTTTTTGCAATAAAGCAGGATAGCTGGGCGATGTAAATGGCTAGACTCAGTTCACATCTGAAAACTGGGTTTAATTCCAGCCTGAAGTGAAAAATTCAGCTCCTTTTCTCTGGTAACTGTATGCATCCTGAATGAAAAGTGGTAAGACAATTTAATGAAATTCCAAAATACATCATGCAAAATATTTCAAAAATTACTATGATGTGGGGAATCAAATTATCAAAAAATGGAATATGGGATTCTTCGAGAAGGAACTCTGATTAGATTTCCCTGACTCTATTAATGGCAATGTTTATAATTGTGGGAATTACCAATATCCAAAAGTAGTCAAATTTATCTAGCTATCTGTTTCTCCATGTATATATCCTAAATTTGTTTGAATTTGCTGGCATATTCAACATCCATTGACAAGTTTGTTATAAATGCGTGTCAACTGTGTAAAGTATTTAAATCTAAAATATCTTTTCAGTCTTCCTTTTTCAAGTGAAAGGAAGTAACCAGTGGTACTATTTTTGGGCAACATATCTATATTAATGAATTATACAAAACACTGGAAGATATTGAACTGTATTAAACATTTATTTAACAAGGGAGAAAGAAAATCATGTGGTTTCTTCAAAACTTAATTTAGTATTTTAAATTGGGTTGTGATCTATTTGCTAATTACAAAAACCTTGACTTTGAAAAAATAGCCAAGCAAAGCCTTTAGGGAGATACATAACGGGCTTTATTGTGCTGCACTGCAGGAAACTCTGGCTTTGTAGGGGATTATGTAGTTCTGTACTGAAAGTTACCCATCAACCCTTTCTGGTCTTAATTTTTGTTTCAAAAACCTAGCAATTCAGGAGGAAACCTCCAAGGTTTGCAGAAAAGCTGCAAGTCTCTGTCCTTCTCATGGTTGATGTATTTAGGAATCTGCTAAAGATTGCACATATCAGGATTTTGACTATCTTGTAAACCTTAAGAATCTCAACTGTGACTACTTTACAAAGACTTGGAACCAGCTTAATTCCCATTCATACCAAAGCTTACTTGAAAACTCTTCTATCAGTCTGTGGCTGGCAGCAATTCAATTTTATCACAAGAAATCTACTGGACTATGAGAATTAATCATTTGCTTCTCACGCCATTCGTGAATAAGGGTGTTTTCCTTTGCCATTTAAAAAAAACAATTACCTCTATGAAGTGCTGGTTGTCTTTTGCTTTGCGTGGAGATTAAAAAAAGAGTTAAGAGTCATTCAGCATGGAAACAGACCCTTTGGTCCAACCAGTCCATGCTGACCATGTTCCTAAACTAAACTAGCCCCACCTGCCTGCTCCTGGCCCATATCCCTCCAAACGTTTCTTATTCATGAACTTATCCAAATGTCTTTTAAACACTGTAACTGTAACTGTGTTCACAAATGGCTCTGGCACTTCATTCCACACATGAACCATTGTTTGTCCAGATCATATCTTAGGTGTTAACCAGCTTTGCCACTTGATTTTAGAAATTAATTCTGCATTATATAAAACAGATTTTTGAGTTCATCTTTAGACTGGAAAAGAGGAAACTAAACTTGTGGCATTTCAATCACAAATTGCCAATAGTGGAATGCAACCTTGCATCTCCAAGCTCTTTAACCCATACAACTGAGAAACTGATAAGCTCTAATTTATTTTATCAATGTTTCTTTTCAAATTGTATACCCAATGTCTAGTTAAGACAGGAGTTCCAGAAATTTGACCCAATATCAGTGAAGGAAAGACAATATAATTTAAGGTCAGGATGGTGTGTGAGCTGGAGGGGAACTTGAGGGTGTTGATGCTTCCATGCATTTCTTGCTCTTATTTCTCCAGATAGTAGTAGTTGTAGTTTTGCAAGATATTGTTGAAGAGGCATTAATGAGTTGCTGCTTGTGCATCTTGCACATTAAAGTGTTCCAACCGTACATGGATGGTGGAGGAAATGAATGTTTGAAATTATGGATGGGGGCCAGTCAACTGCATTGCGATGTACTAGATGGAGTAAAGCATCATAAGAGCTTTGTGCACATCCAGGAAAATGGAGAGTGTTTTACACCACTCATTGTGGATGGCTTTAGGGAATAGGTCAATGAGTTAGTGACTTCAGAATTCTCTTTTCTGATGTATTATTTTAGCTACAGCATTTATATGGCTGATCTGGTTCAATTTCTGATCAATTTTGCACTACAGGATATCGATAGCAGGGTATTAAATAATGCTAATGCCATTGAAAATCAAGGAGTGATGGTGAGATTCTCTCTTGTTAAGATGGTTATTAGGTGGTTATTGCTTGGCACTTATCAGAATGAATGTTACTTGATCATTAGCTACCCAAGCCAGGATGTTATCCAGGTGTTGGGATTAGAGTGGTGCTGGAAAAGCACAGCAGGTCAAGTAGCATCCAAGGAGCAGGAAAATCGATGTTTCGGGCAAAAGCCCTTCATCAGGAATGAGGCTTCCGGGCCGGGAAGCTGAGAGATAAATGGGAGGGGAAATGGGGGGGAAGGTAGCTGAGAGTGCAATAGGTAGATGGAGGTGAGGGTGAAGGTGTTCCGAGGAGCTGTTATCCAGGTGTTGCTGCATGAGGGAACCATCGACCATTTGGAGAGTTATGACTGGTGCTGAATATTGTGCAGTCATCAGGAAATGTCCTCACTTCTGACAATATAATGGAGGGAAGGTTATTTATGGAGCAGCTGAAGATGGTTGGACCAAGGATACTACCCTGAGGAACTCATGCAATGATATTCCAGTTGATCATCTTCAAAAACCACAACCATCTTCCTTTGTGCTAAGCATGACTCCAAACAGTAATAAGTTTTCTTCTTGAGTCCTACTGACTTCAATTTTGCCAGTGATCCATCATGCCAGACTCGGACAAGTGCTGTTTTGGGTTAAGGGAAGTCACTCTCATATCCTCTCTTGAATTCACCTCTTTTTTCTATATTTGTTGACCAAAGCAGGTCAGGAGCTGAGTAGTGTATGTGGAACTCTAATGTGCAAGTTATTGTTGAGTAAGTCCTACTGGATAACATTGTTGTGACACCTTCCATCACTTTGCTGATGATCAAGGGGTAGACTGATGGGGCAGTATGGTCAGATAAGATTTGTCCTAATTTTTGTGGATAGAACATACCTGGGCAACTGTACTGGAACAGTTGTTCAGTGGCATGGCTAGTTCTGTAGTACAAGTCTTCAATACTATTGCCAGAATGTTAACAGGGTCCATAGCTTCTGCAGTATTCAGTGCCTTCAATCATTTCTTAATTTCACGTGGAATCAATCTGGTTGATGATTGGCGTCTGTGATGCAGCAGACTTCAGGAGAGGTCAAGATGGATCATCCTTGGGACTGCCACCCAAAGCTATTTGCAAATACTTCAGTCTTGTTTTTTGATGGAGGTTCCCTGATCATTGAGAAAGGGGATATTTGTGGAACTTCCTTCTTCAGTTGGTTGTTTGGCTTACCATCTCAGTGAATTAAATGTGAGCATGTTCCAGGCAGAGATAAATATCCAAGGCAGTGACATGGGAATTGAGACAAAACACCATGTGACCACAAGTTTTAGTTTCCCATGCAGGTGTGTGGATAGGAAACCTGAGCAATGGTTTATAAGGGAGTGCTGATCAGAGAGTAGAGAGCTTTGCAGAAGGAAGGACACTCAGTTGGGAAATATTGGCCACGCATCACTCCCATCCAACTGGAAGCCAAAACAAACAGCATGCCCAAATCTCCTCTCAGGCACAAGAAATGCTTAATGTATGGTGAAATCCTCTGCAAGAACATAACGGAAAATGAAACTGAAGGGTACATGCTGCAGGAGTAAAAACAAAAGGCTTGAAACAAAATTACAATGAACAGAATAGGAAACATATCAAGTTGATTCGAAATATAAGGTCTCACATAATACCTATTAAACAATACTCAAAATCCAGATTATCCAAATCAAAATCCAAATTATCCAAAACAAAAGTAATTTGCTTCTAGAATGCAAGTTATTCATATTCTTTCCAATATTCCTTTTTAAATTCACAGACCTTTGCCCTGCATTCCCCCAAGTACAAATTCCACTTACATGAATAAAGCTAAAGGCAGACTGCTTCAGTAAATAATCAATAAAGCTCCACTAACTAACAATTGATGGCTTTCACTGCATCAGTCAATTCATGACTACACCCTGATGAGCTAAAAAAGCTTCCATCTGTCATAATTTCTATTCTGGAGATTTGAATCCATCTACATTTCTCACATTATGGGATAAAGCACTTTGGCAATGACCCCATTTAATCAGGAATGGCAAATAAATGAACTTTCAGCCAGAAGGCGTCCAGCTCCATTGTGTTGAAAATATTTTTTAAAAGTGTTCACTTCTCCTTTGAGGCCTAACTGTTTGTCTCCTTAGATTCTCCAATGTGAGGGAGTGCCAGGCGCAAACACTTGCCTCAATTTCTCCAAGCACCCCTACAAAATGGAATCCATTCACTATAACTGGAGGAAAGTGAGGGAAAACTCCTGCATGGTCAACTTCATGCTGTCCCACATTATGTCTATTTAAGACAGACGCACTCAATTTCCTCTGGTATGGATCCCAGGAAATCTCAACAGTGTCAAGAGAATTGAGAACAATGGTCATGGGTCACATTTTATATTATTTTCTTTGTATTTGGAAATTGAGCATTAAAGAAATAAATTCACAGTGATTATTTTCAGTTGATATTTGTATAAAACCAAAATCAGAATTATGTTACTGAAGTAATGAAATACCATGAAATCTGTAAAATATGTGAATGAAGCATGGACTTCTCCGTGTGAGATTTCCCTAATAGAGTCATAGAGTCATACAGCATGGAAACAGACCCCTCGGTCCAACAAGTTCATGCTGAAGATAATACTGGATCGCAGGACCACCAATACCCACTCAGACCCTCTGGACACAGATATTTGTACTGCTTACAGTAGAGGGTATAATTTATTCAGGTCCTAATACCGACAGTCTTTCTTTCTGTCTTGTACATTTATTCTATTGATCAATGGATAGCATATTTATATCCTGATGTTATAAATTGACTACAAGGTATTTGTAATGTCACAATGTCAATATTTTCCCCACACATCTGCCCACAGGTACCTTCTGTTCAAAATCTCAGATTGGCACCCAGCACCCAAATCACGGTTTCGTTTCTCACTATATCTGGTATCTCTCCACCCCCTCACACACACATTCACACCCTTACACACACACACAGTCCCTTTGATCAGTCTACACAGAAATATTGACATTGCAGCCAGGACATGGCAACAACTTGCATTTCTACGGCGATATAATCCTACCACCGAGGTCCTTCACAGAAGTGCACGCAGCCACAATGTTGACATCGTGCTTTTTAAGCTGATATCAGGAAAGCTGGAGGAAGCCAAGAGGTGGTTCTAAGAAGAATTTGTAAAGACTGGGAGAGAGGTGGTGATGGACAGAGGTGGTTTCGGGAAGGAATTCACAACTGACTCTTGGGAGGGATGCCGGTGCCCATGGCACTCACGGAGAGGCATGTGGAGGAGAAAACAAAAAACCCTGAAGGGAATCAAAGAATTGAAGGTCTTTGGTGCAGTATTTGAAATGAACACCAGTGACCCGATTCTGCATTTTGTTGCTTTGTCCGAGATCATATTTCGTGCCATTGCCGGCATGTTCCGAAAGAGAAGTGAAGATATTTCCTGTCCTGACATAAAGGGTTTTGTTTGGATTTTTGAGCATGAGCGAGCTGTTGTCATGCAGAGGAAGAGATAGCAATGAGAAGGGACGGCTGCTGGAGATTTGATTTCAAGTCTACAAAGGAAGCGAGGGGAATGAATTGGCCGGGCTTGGATACCTCACCTTTGTTGGATATTTCGCTTCAAACCGGTCAGCAGCGGTCCCACACTGCAGTCTATGTTCACCTTCCACACAGCGCAGGCTGCAGCCAGACTAAATGGCATTAATTGTGCTGGGACCATTCCAACTGCAGTCAGTACATTTCCCCTTTCTAACCGCTGAGTTGTTTTAAATCCTATAGTTAGAAATCTCAGAGCATGTATGCCCCTTCTGAATCTAGAGTGACACTCCGAGAGAGGGGGAAAACCCTTGTGAGGAGGGGGGGGTGGGGGGGTGGGAACAGTTATTCTGTCGTTATTTTAATAAAAGAATTCAATGATCTAACTTCTGAGTGCCTGGAAATTCTCGCAATTAAGTCATTTAGCAAGAGCGGAGAGGGGACACACACACTGACACATCATTGCCGGCTAAGGGGAATGGCCCAGATAACCCTGGAGCACCCATAACACGGAGACCAGTCAGAAAAGACTGATAAAAGGGGCTGGCCTCCGGGCAAGATCAGGAATCTCGAATCTGGCCGTTTCCCTGTGTAATCGCAATGTGTTCCTTGTCCTGATGCAGCGAGCTGTCCAGCCCTAGCTCCTGCTGTGTTGGCATGGCTCGCCACAGCAGCTGTCCTGCTGCGTACTCGGGCTTTGCCAAACCCCAGCCCATCCCAATGCAATGCCACCCGCACCCTCTCTCTTTGTTTTCCTCTCCCAGCAGCAGGGATGCTCCGCCGCTAAAAAAAGCAGCTATGGCAAAGCACAAGGACCGTGGTTCATGTCATTCGGCAACATTTAGGCAACCAACCTCGTATTTGCTTAAACTCGAGCTCTTGCTGCGGGATTTCTTGCGCAGGTAAACAGAGAAGAAGCGGCGCACGGTGAATTTCTTTACGCTCATGTCCATTGCTCTCTCTCTCTCTCTGTGTCTCTCCCACTGCTCCTGGGCTCGCTCAAAGCGGCACCAACTTCGCCCGTGAACGCTCGATACGAGAAATCTGCTCAAGGTTCAGTCTCAATCCGCCTTAGAGAACTGGCTCGACTCCCTGGGAGCCCCCTGCATCTTCCTGTACCAGCTGCCCAGCTCTCTCCACCGAGCTAACGCGGACTGAGGAGGCTCTCCCTTCCCTTGGTCCCCTCAGCGGCTGCTCGGTACGTTCGCCTCTCCGCACCTTCCTGAGCCTCTCGGGGACCCCCCCCCCCCCCCCAGAACAAGGGGCTTTCCCTTCTCCCTCGCCAGGAGCTCCAGCCACATGAGAGCCTGGCACCGCTCAGACCTGGCCAATGTTTTTGGCTGGGAGAAAGGCTGCCCGCGAGGGCGGGGGAAGCAGCTCCTTTTTCTATCGGAACAGCCCGAGTGATGAGTGACATTTAAACTGAACCCGCTCCAGCGGCAAAATCACTCCTCATTGTGTCAAACTGCACGGCCACCTCCAGTAATCTCGCCCCACTGCCGTAAAGGACTGAATATAAACAGAAATTGTTAAAGGAGGGAGGGTAGTGCGGAACCGTGAATAAAGCAGACAGCATTTTGTCGCACAGTGGTAGTGCCACTACATCAAGTCCCAACTGCCCAGGATGTGCCTCGTAGCAAGTATCCTCGGCTTCATTCATCGGGGTGCAAAGGATGAGAGCAGCAAGAATTTTTAAAGGACTCCAGTTCGACTTCACCTGGATTATGGTGTCCCGTTCTGGACGCCACTCTTTTATGAAGAATGTGAATGCTCTGGAGAAACTGCAAAAGAGGTTTGAAAGAATGGTTCCAAGGATGAGGAAATAAACACTTGAGTTATGGTGGTAGATTGGAGAAGTTCACCTTGGAGAGAGGAGAAGGCTGAGCAGAGAAGTTTTCAAAAAGCATGAAGGGTCTGGACAAAGCAGACAGGGAAAAACAGTACAGGCCCATTAAAAACATCAAGACCCATATGCATTTAAAATGTTTTGCAAAAGAAACAAACGCAAGGTGAGAAAAAAAATCGAGTGAAGAGTTAAGGTCTGAAATACATTCCCTGGAAATGTGGTGGAAACAGGTTCAACTAAAGCATTCCAGAAGGCACTGGAGGATGATTTAAATAGGTATAGTATTCAGCATTACAGGTAAAAGGCAGGACATCAACCAAAATGTTCAGAGAGCCAGTGCTGACATGATGGGCCAAATAGCCTCCTTCTGCACCATAACAAAAGCAGAATCAGATACCGCAGTGTTCAGTTATAAAGAAAAGGTATGAGGTTACAGTTCAAAATCACATATTTTGAGATTGCTGAGAAGGAATCAGATGTAGATAGAATCACTATGGGAAGTAAATTAGGTAGAAATAAATGTCAGTTTGTGATGAACCCAACCCACAAGACTATCATGAATAATCCAGCCTCAGTGAGACTGTACTCTACCAGGTGTCATGTTATCTTTCCTAACAAGTGAATTCAGTTGGCAATCAGCAAGAATTTTAATTGATTTCTTTCACTTTGTCCAGAATTCCCTTTTAAAACTTCAGTGACACAGTAGGGTAGTTTATTAGCAATAAAACCTAGGTGGCAGGTCACTACTCTTTTGATGAATTCCAGTGAAAGGGGGAATGAGTGAGAAAACCAGTCAGCATTGTTGTAAGGAACATCTCACCTTTGAACAGAAGCCACTTCAGAACATGCACAGCACAAACAAAACCTTACATTGATATAACACCTTCCATAAGCTCAATATAACACAAAGTGCAATAAAGCCAACAAAGAACTTTGGAAGAGTAGACCCTTATATGTCACAGCTGGCAACTTGAGAAGTCGTGTGCTTTCCTTTGAAATGATGCCACAGAACCTTTTACATTCTCAAAAAATACAGAGTTGGATAATGATTGAGTACTGTTATACCAATAAATAGCATAAGTTATCAGTGATACCTGCTTTCATGGATGCACACTTGAACTACTCTATGAGCAGGGTAACTTCAGGAATGCTGTCTTGTTACAACCGGATCCAATACAAGGATCCTGAATTTATTATGGTTCCAGATGGAAACCATAATGCAAACTGCCAAATTCCCAGGTGAAAAGGGATGAACTGGATCCCCTTTTTTATTCACTTTCCCCTTCATTTGGTTGCAACAAAATTAACTTAAAGAGTATTCCTTTGCCTTATGTATTCCCAGACCCAAATGAACTCACACTTTAAAATGAGCCAATGTAATCAACTTTTCTTGAATGAATAACAAAAAAAGTTTATAATTACTGCACACAATACCCATACTCAAATATTGGAAATAAGAGGTGAGTTCAAAAAGATGAAACAAAAATAGGTTTGTAAACCAGTCTTTGAATTGTTTGCAAAGACAATTGATATTTTGAATATTACTGCATAATGATTAGCCCTGTTTCAGCAAGGTGTAGCTGCCTTTGAAACATGGTGGATGTCAGAGGCCAATAATGTAAGAGTAGGAAGTAAGTTCAAGAATGCGTGTAACCTTTCATTGGCCATATATTGACCTGCACATTGACAAATGACTGGCTGCTGATCTACATATGGATTTTGGACTTTTTTAAATACCCTTTCTTCTTTAGACTTTTTCTTTTCTCTTTTCACTTCCTTTATCTCTCATTAACCGCATTTTCTATATCATTTTTCTTTTTTTTTTCCTTCTCTATTCTTGTGCTTTCTTGATATCTCCGTTTTCTTACTCTGGGAGTCTGTGGTTTGTATCCTCCTCATTATGAGGGTTGAATAAGAGGGACAGCTACTGTACTGTTTGGAAGGAGTTCCAGGATTTTAGCCCAGTGCCACGGAAGGAAAGGCAACATAGTTTCAAGTCAGGATATTGTGTGACTAGGAGGGGAAAGTGTCTGTGGTGGTGTTCCCATACTTCTCCTGCCCTTGCCATTCTAGATGATAATGATTGTCGGTTTGGAAGGTGCTAGTGAAGATACTTTGGTGAACTGCTGCAACACATCTTACAGATGTCATAAACTGTGTTACTGTGCATCAATGGTGGAGGGAGTGAAGATTAAGATGGGAAATGGAGGCAGCTTCCTTATTTTATTTCAATCTCAAGCTCTCAGTGACTTTTTCCACTTGGCAGTTAATTTAGCTTGGCTCACATGATTTCTTCTGTCAAACAATTAAACCTTCACTGCAACTAAACTCCCATTTCTTTTCCCTCAATTACTGCTTGCCATTTAGGAATTATTAACACAAACATATATATCTGTGACATATGGGCAGCACTGGCTAGGTGGGCATTTGCTTTCCATCCTTTGTTGTCCTGAACAAGGTAGTGAATAACCAACATGAACTGCTACAGTCTGTGCAATGAACGTTTGCCCATGGTAATGTTAGGTTGGGAGTTCCAAATTTGTGATCCAGCAACAGTGAAGGAATTGGAAACAGTGTTCAAGGGATAAGACTTTTGTCAAGGAGGGATGGATTTTGGCAGTTGGGGAAACGTTTGACTGAAAAAACATTTTGCTTAAAGAGGCACCCATCCACCATATTTTTAGTGAGGGGAGACAACGGTTGGGATGGAATTAGAGTGCACACTTCCTCTGGTGACAGGTCCAAGGCAGCAATAGAGTTAGTGAGCCTGGTAGGCTAGAAGGCCCACCTCCTATATAAAGCCATTAGCTCATTGTAATCATGAATGTTAGGCCCTTACACTCTCACTTCACACTGCACGCTCACCTGCTACCCATGTCCATAATAGCTCCTATTGCATTGTCAAGCTCCCCCCTCCAGTATTTCTTGAGGTACAGGTGCAGTCTAGCTACAGTATATGGTGGAAATTGTTATGGAAAAGTGTTTGAGCAGTAAAAACAATGAATAATGGTGTAATAAAGTACAGAGTATGCTCCAATGTTCTGTGACACAATTTTGGAGGCATTGGTCCAGGAGCAGTGCAGGTGAAAAGCCCTTTGTCTATAGAAGACCAGGAGACCTAAAGAGAAAAACTAAGAAGGCAATAGGAATAGTTAGCCACTATGGTCAATACCAGCAGTGTATCCCTGAGAAGCTGGTTGTACTGCTGTAAGACATTCAATGACCTCAAACAAGATGTCAAGATCAGTAAATACATCTTCAAATGCTATGAGTGATGACAACTAATTCACTAATCTTGCACACTTCTCAAATCATCATCCTCTTTCATTCACCCACCAACATTGCTGATCAAATCAAAACCTAACCATATTTCACAGCTTGTACTTACTACCACAATTTAACCATGACTGGTATATCACTTGATCACATTGAACTACACTTAGTAACCATATAGGATTACAACACAGTACATTGCATAGAAATAGGCCATTTAGCCCAACCAGTCTATGCTGGCATTTATACTCCCCTATCACTCCTCCCATCTTTCCTTAATGTAAATCTAGCATTGTAAACCTTACTCTGTCATCTCTCAAAATGCATGACTCACTTCCCTTTAAATGCATCCATTTAGTTTGATTCAAACACTCCCTATGATGTCAAGGTACATATTCTCACCATACAGTCATAGAATTGCACAGCACAGAAACAGACTTTTGCGTCCAATTAAGTTTCACCAACTGATGTAGTCCCATTTGCCAGTATTTAAACCATTTCTCTCTAAAACCTTCCTATTCATGTACCTATCCATAAAAAAAATGAAAATGAGCAGAGGAAGTGAGGAATTATGTGGCCGAATGGGTATGATGATTAGGTGAGTGAATATATGAGTGGATGAGAGGTTGTGGTGGGCAGGTTGGTGGGTGAGTGAGGTGGATAGTGAGGACTGCAGATGCTGGATATCAGAGTCAAGATTAGAGTGATGCTGGAAAAGCACAGCAGGTCAGGTAGCATCTGAGGAGCAGGAAAATCGACATTTCGGGCAGGAGCCCCTCATTCTTGATGAAGGTCTCCTGCCTGAAAAGTCGATTTTCCTACTCCTAGGATGCTGCCTGGATAGTTAGATACATGAGTCAGTTGAATAGATGGGTAAGGTAAGTGAATGATGTCATGATGTAGGTAGTGGGTAGGTGGGGGTGGATGTCTGGATGGGGTAGATGAGTAGGTGAGTTGGGTAGTGAGTGAGGTGGGGAAGGTGAATAAATAGAAGACGTGCTGATGTAGGTATTCGGGATGAGTGGCTGATTTGGTTAAGGGGTTTCTGGTAATCGGGAGGGAGTTGCAGATTCAGGGAATACACAGGGTTGCTCGGAGAATCTGGGGGTCAATCACTGACGAGGGAGCTGCCAAGGGTTTGGTGGGGTAATAAGGTGGCCAGATGGGGTCATAGAGTGGTTGGAATGGAACCTGGAGGCTATAAAGTTATTGAGAGGTCGTGGGGGAGTCAAGAGATTGTGCGGGAACCAGAAGTTTGTGGAGGAGTCAGGAGGTATGGTCAGGGGGAGAAAGTGGTCTGGTGGTTCAAGTAGTCTGTGGACATTAGGATAGACATGGTCGGGTTAGGGAGTTTGATGTTCAGACCTGGGGAATTTAATGGTTGAGGTGGGGAGTTTCGTAATATGGATAGAGAGTTTGGTAGTGGAGGGGTGTTTCAGTGGGGACATAGTGGGGTGTAGTTATGCAATCAAATGTGGGTTGGGTGGTCAAGTGGGGTAGTTAGATGTTAGGCAGGTCATAATCTATTCATCAACAGCCAAGTCAATTCAGTGAAGACATTTCAGGAAATGAAATGCGCCCTGGTGTTCAGATGAAGCAGCACATTAAAGTAAAACTACTGGAGTGTTAAATGTTTATATGACACCCCAAAAATAGACTAAATTATGTGCTTAATTGTTTAATACTTTTTGTCTACTTGAGAAAATGCCTGCACAGGAACATTCTAACTGAGTGTAATGTCAATAATTCAAATCAACTGAACAATAAAAAAATTGTACTAATTCCAATTTATGTTTGCACATCATTATTTACAAGTTACAAGAGCTCATTAATCAATATTTGTTGTGATCCTGATCTTGCCACATTCGCTCCCCATTCCAAACCCCCTTTTGACATCATTTGTGTTTTATGAGTTTAACTCTCAGTTTCTGATTTCTGATCTCACAGCTTGAATGCCCAAATCCTGCTCTCATCTCCATGTTTCACACTTGAACACTTGAAGTCTTACTCCCACTTCCTTGGCCTCCCCACTTTAAACTTACCCAGCACTCCAATTCTGATGTCACCACTTTAACTCCAGCTCGCACTGTCCTGTATCTCAACATGGCAATTTTGCAATCCAATCTGAACTCCCTGTGCTCCCAAAGTTTGACTTCCTTCCCAAGAAGCAAATCAATACCAGAGACAGTTAAACTGGGTTGTTTTGGACAGTGAGTGCTCAGGATCTTGGAAGAAGAGTGAAGTGTGTGGTCAATCTTGAAGGAGGTTGGGAGAAGTATATTACTTAAGAGATGGGCTGTTGAAATCTAATGTCTTTTCGAAGTAGGTGTTTACTCACATTCTGACAGATATGCACACTTAGAAGTAGCATGAGGTCCAGGCTGTTGCTTCTTTCTTAAGGTTCTCTTGATCATCATATGATCTGTTACATTACAACATATTTTCTATTTACTTGGTCAAGTATTAATCATTTACCCTAAATCTAGCCCCCAAATCCTTCATTATCTTCATACAATCCTCCTACATTTCATCTAAATGTCTTTGTTACAAAGGGATAGCTGTTACAGTGGGTTCACCAATTTTCCCAAACTCTGTCAAAGTTTCCTGAGAGGTGGTTACAAATATGCGCTCTCCATGTTTACATTTGCACTCTGAGAGTCATTATTTGAGTTGTCAGAGATGTCTGTTATTGGATGATGTTCTCTTCCTCAAAGTCTGGATAGTTAGTCCATCCTATTAATGCTTTCCTCTCATTGATCTGCTTCGTTTCTCTTTGCTCCAGAGTGCAATGTATCTATTGTTGCACCCTTGTTTGATTTCCGGTCATTTTCTTGCTATAAAAGGCACGTATTGGTCCTTGAGGATATGAAAAACTCTTTATTGAATTTGATGATCTTCCTACTTTGGTTGATCAACTGGTATTCTTGACAATATAACTGTATCTGCTGTGAGCTGCTACTTTCCCTGAAAGTATTCTATTGTAGCATTTTTATCTCATCAGCCTTAATCTGAATTTTTTTTATCATTGGTGGCATTGTTGCACTTTGTTTACTGTTCCATCTATTTTTATTCTGAATTGTAACCCTAGAACATGCATCAGAAAATGTTTTGCTTGCTCAAGTAGCTGGGAGCATTTCGTATTTGATCACAAAGCAACTGTTCAGTTTCTGTTAATGATCTGAAAAGTAATAAACTGGTATTCTTTTGCCATCGTTTTTGATTGAGAAGAACATGCCCCTAGTTCAGTCAATGATGCCTTAGCAGCCTTTGGTTGGCAGTTCAGGATCAGAATATGCTAGAATTTCTGATAACATCAGCATTTTTCCTCTCGAAAGACGACTGTTGGTTTTCATTCCATGCCTCTCATTGATGCTTAGTCTGTCTGAAGATTTCTTGTCATGATTCATTCACTTGTGCAAGATGTCGTTGATACTTGCTCATTTGATTGTGTTGTTACTGGGTGACCTTAACTATAAAGGACAATAGCCTTTGTCTCTCAGGGGTCTACTGTTATGCCTATTGGTTGAACTTTATGTTTCAAGCACTTGACACTACGCATAAAGAACTCACAATTCTCAGTTAATGTCAATCCTGCTTCCTGCAAAGGCTTGGTACTGGGTCTTATCCTTTTGTCATGCTCAGTCTAGTTGATTCATGGAATAGAATGTCATCTTTGTGACAATACACCACCTTTTAATCTCTCCAATATGTTTGGCCCCTGGAATATTTTCTGTGTAGAAGTGATGCTAAAAGATTAAAGGTTAACGCAATTCTATCCAAATATGTCGTGAACATTTTTAAGAAGGTTGATTCTTCATCGAATGATGACTCTCAGAATTCACTATTAGAATCAAGCTTGGTGAAAATGGTACCCTTGCAAGTGTTACAAAACCTTCATCAATCCTCAAGCCATAGGATAGATTTCTGACACTGCAAATTTATTTAGTTGTGTAAAGTCCACACAAATTTTTAATTCAACATTCAGTTTTACAACTAGCATCAACTCCCAACGCCAATTTGTCATTTTGGTTACAAATACAATGGCACCATAGTGAAGCATTACCTCAACTTCTTATTTCACTATTCTTTCTAAAGTACTGGCAGGACTTGTCTGGGTGTGAATAGGCAAATTATATTCTCATCTGTTCTCAGCATTGTGGTATGCTGTCTTTAGCTTCCCCAAGTCAGTTTTACCATGAGCAATTTCTGGAATTCAGTTCTGAATTGTTTTGAATTTATGTAGTGAAGTGTTAACCATTCAGAGTAAATCTTACATCTCCCTCCCCCACAACATTGGTCTTATACAATTAGAATCATGGAATCATAGAGCTGTACAGCATGGAAATGGACCCTTTGGTTCAACTCATCCATGCCAACAAGATCTCCTAAATTAATCAAATCCCATTTGCCAGCATTTGTCCCATATCCCTCTAAACCCTTCCTAATCATGTACCAATCCAGATGTCCTTCAAATATTGCAATTGCACCAGCTTCCACCACTTCCTTTAGCAGCTCATTCCATACATGCACCATCCTCTGCCTGAAAACATTGTCTCTTAGGTCCCTTTTAAATCTTACTCCTCTCACACTAGTTTTGGACTCCTCTACCCTGGGGAAAAGACTTGGCTATTTACCCTATCTATGTCCCTCATGATTTTATAAACATCTGTAAGGTCACCCCTCAGCCTCTGATGTTCGAAGGAAAATAACCCAGCCTATTCAGCCTCTCCCTATAGCTCAAACCCTCCAACCCTGACAGCATCCTTGTAAATGTTTTCTGAATCATCTACTTCACAATATCTTTCCTGCAGAAGGGAGACCAGAATTGAATGCAGTATTGCAAAAGTGACTTAACCAATGTCATGTGCAGCCACAATATGACCTCCCAATTCTTTACTCAATGCAGTTCTTGCCTAAATTCTTGGACACATACGTCTCCATCAAGGATGGACCCCTCAGCACCACACTCTGCCACAAACCCACAAACAACCTCACAATGCTACACTTCTCCAGCTTCCACCCAAAACATTGCAGCCACAATATGACCTCCCAATTCTTTACTCAATGCAGTTCTTGCCTAAATTCTTGGACACATACGTCTCCATCAAGGATGGACACCTCAGCACCACACTCTGCCGCAAACCCACAAACAACCTCACAATGCTACACTTCTCCAGCTTCCACCCAAAACATATTAAAACAGCCATTCCCTATGGACAAGTCCGACGCATACACCTGATCTGCTCAGATGAGGAGGAACGTGATGGACACCTGGAAATACTCAAGGATGCCCTCACAAGAACGGGGTACGATGCTCAACTCATCGACCGCCAGTTCCGACCTGCCACAGCAAGGAACCGTAATGACCTCCTCAGGAGACAGACACGTGCTGCAACTGACAGCGTACCCTTCATTGTTCAGTACTTCCCAGGAGCTGAAAAATTATGCCATGTTCTTCATGACCTGCAACACATTATCAGTGAGGATGAGCACTCTCCAAGACCTTCCCCACACCTCCACTACTTGCCTTTAAACAACCGCCAAACCCCAAACAGATCATTGTTCGTAGCAAACTGCCGGCTCTCAGGACAACTCCATACAACCCTGTCACGGTGGACGCTGCAAAGCGTGTCAGATTGTGGACATAGATATCACTATTACGCGTGGGAACACCTCCCACCGTGTACATGGCAGGTACTCATGTGACTCAGCCAACATTGTCTATCTTATACGTTGCAGG